>NC_056726.1:1955986143-1956121143 GCF_019279795.1 Protopterus annectens
TCATGAAACTGTATGCACACTCACAGTTGACATGTCAGGGATTAGAACTCCTACCTGACTAGTAAGTTACACTACAGCATTATGCAGTAATCGCATGCCCCACGGAGATTATAGGGCTAGCCATTGCCCAAAGGTGTATTTCAAGGTGGATGACATCATCAGGCTTATTAAAGTGGGGCTATCGGAGGTGTTGTGACTGTGAATAGCCTAAAAACATTAATCTCTACACACAAAAACACACAGTTTTCATGTCTAAGGCATTATGCAGTTATTGCATGCACCACAGAGATTATAGGGCTAGCCCTTGCCCAAAGGTGTATTTCAAGGTGGATGACATCAGCAGGCTTGATAACGTGGGGCTATAGGAGGTGTTGTGACTGGGAATAGCCTCAAAATCATTCATCTGTACATACACACACGCAAAAACATACACACACACACAGAGTTTCACAGTTGCCATGTCTGGGATTAGAACTCCTACCTGACTACAACATTACCCTATAGCTTTATGCAGTTATCACATGCACCACAGAGATTATAGGGCTAATAATTGGCCAGAGGGTTATTTCAAGGTGACTGACATTGGCATGAGTGCTAACATGTGATATGGGTAGTGCATTGTGTATGACTGGGCCATATACCATTCCTTTGGGGACACGCACACAACACTCAAGTCACACACAACTTTACATTTGACAGGACTGGGTGTACGAATGCTAGATGAATACTGATTTGTACTGTCATGTTACCCAGTTATCACAGGCACCACAGACACTATAGGGCTAAAGGCTGTGATTGACATCAGCACATATCTCTGTGTTAGAGCATGCCCGGTGTGACCTTCTGCATTGAGTGTGTGACTCTATTCCAGGTAGGTTGTAGTCCAGTGCAGGATTTTGTGTTCTACACCTACACCTACAGCTAGCAACCTGTTTCTGCAGGGTATCTGTATATAGGTTAACAATATGGGAGTCACAATGGGCAAACTGTTTTCTCTTTCTGTTGCCTTCATGTTTAAACCCTGAGGCGCACCACATATTCCCAGTGCTCAGATGTGAATAGAGCTACTAATTCATGTTTTTTTTTTTGTTTTGTTTAAAACCTGGTGCAAGGTGCTCACACCCGTTTAGGCAATGTAAATACTGCTAGGCAATTTCAGACACACACATTTCCTTAGCTGTGCTAAGCTAAGGACAAACCCGGGCCACAGAGCTCCAATAATCTTACAGTATGCCTGACACACTTCCCTATGATGTCAGCAAACTCTTAGGCTTGCACCATGGTATTCCTGCACTTACAAGGTTGGGTGCTGGCTAACAATGAAGGGAAATCTGTGATTCAGTATCATTCCCCTCATTTGCATGGAACTGACTGCTAATGCATAGTTACAAGTGTAACACTGAACCTTCCCCTTAGCAACCACTATTCAGTGGCCATGTTGTCTTCTGCCTGCCATTGAGTATTATGGCAAAATTGTGATTTTGCCTAGAAAGCTTTTTGCCAGCTTTTTTTAATTTATTTTCAGGCCGATCCCATTTGAACACTGCTGCCCTATGCTTAAACGGCTAAAATCGGACAAAAAAAAATAAAAGCTATTTTTTGTCATTTTGAAACTATTTTCGATGTCAATGGCCATATACTTGGCCATTGGCATGCCTTCCACATTACATACATCCTTTATTTGGAGATGTCATGGCTACATTTTGTAGTTTCTAGAAATGTACTCGGTTGCTAACCGAATACATTTCTGCAGGCTACACTAATCCTGCATGGATGACTGCCTGCTTCCTGGATCGCTAATTCACCTCATTTGCAGGTTTTTCACCTGCAAATGGGATAATTAGCATACAGGGGCCGTGTCTGTGCAGTAATAGTGTAGGAGGGCTCATGCACATCCCAGAAGCTTATTCCTGGATCTCTCGATGGCCATATTGCCTTAGGCAGCTCCAGAACTATTCATGCACATCGTGCAGAGCTTGCTGAATCCTGGGGTGTATCTAAAGGCATATAACAATGGTAGTACAATAAGCTTATGCTACTCATACAGACAAAACAAAAATATATATTTGTTTTTTTTTTCAGGATAACAATATCACAAACTGAAGCTAATAAGGCTCAATTTTCAAGAAATATTGACAATGGGTGGTGGAGAAAAGGAAGTTAGACAGTAAGGGGTTAAATTAGTTAGCCTGATGGAGAACATGAACAAAGCCTATGATTAGTGAAATATTCCTTTAGGGACTGTTTAAATGAATGTGTATCACTGATGGACAGAATATGCTGAAGTAGAGAATTCCAGTGTTTGGCAATGATATGTGAGTATAGGAAGATGCCGTTACGGTTTTGGGTTTTGTTAACCTTCAACAATACCTTATCAGCAGACCTAAACAATTTTAGGTTTGTGTAGGGTTGGAGAAGGTCAGATAGAGCTGGGCAATTGTCATGTTTGTATAAGACTGCATGGGCAGTTAGTAGCAGAGTGAAAGTAAGTAGGCAAGGGAGGTCTAACCAGTTCAGCTAGAAAAGGGCAGTGCATTGGTGAGATCTTTGAGAATGATTAGTGGCAAATATGGCTATTTTGTTATAGCAAGATTCAAGGCTATTCAGTTCAGATTTGCAAAGACTGGTATATATTTGTGAACAGTAAAGTAGGGAAGATAAGAGATGGGTTCTGGCTTTTGCGAGTCTGGCATGGTCAGTAAGACACAATTTTGCCCTATAGAGAGAACCCAGTTTGACATGAACCATTTTAATTGTTAGTGCAAGGTGTTTTTCAAACTTAAGTCCACTATCAATTGTGACACCAAGTAGCTATGTATGTTCATAGGGTTCTATTTTAGTGTCATTGGAGGAGGAAATAGAGATATGTGGTTGGTTGGTTGTTGAGGTATTATAGAAGACCATAAGCTTGGTTTTATTGGGGCTAAGTATAAGTTGATGGGCTGTTAAGTAGTTTTCAATATTGTGGAGGGCTGCCTGAGTTTTTTCTTGGAGTTCCTTGATAGAGGAGGCATAGCAGAATAGGGGAGCATTGTCAGCATATTGTATGATTGAGGCTGGATTTGCTGAGGAGTTTAGGTCATTGGTAAAAATTCTGAATAAAAGTGGGCCAAGGATAGATCCTTGTGGAATTCCTACACATATAGGGAGCTGGAGGAGAGTTACAGGTAGCTATGAAACCAGGTTAGGGTATCAGAGCTGCAGTGGTAGAAAGCCAGTTTATTGAGAAGTATTTGATGAGATACATTGTCAAATGCTTTTTACATATCTAAGAAGGTAGCAGAGACTAGTTTGCTTTTGTTTTTGAGTTGATTTACAGTATTAGTAAAGCTAATTAGAGCTGTACTGCTGCTATGCCTAGGTCGAAAGCCAAGTTGTTTATTAGATAATAGATTATTTGACAGAAAGTGGTCTAAGATCTGTTTGTGTATACATTTTTTTCTAAGATTTTGGTAAATGTTGACAAAATGGATCTGTAGTTGGATACATCAGTAGTGGGACTGCCTTTATGTAAGGGTATGACGTGAGATATTTTCCAGTAGAGTGGAACGTACTCTTCAGAGATTGAATGGTTAATGAGAATAAATACAGGGTAAGTGATGGAAGTAGCAGCTAGTTGTAGAAAGTCACCAGGTAGCTGGTCTGCAGCTGGTGTGCAAGGTTTTAGTTCAGAAAGGAGATTTTTTTTTAACATAACTTGTTTGGATAGGTTTGAGATAAAGGAGAGTAGAATTGTTGTTGGAAGTCTGAGGTATGAACAGAGGCATATTATGAGTTCTTTTTATTAGAGAGGTTATTGAGTTAATAAAATCAGAGTTAAATTGAGTGGCTATGCAATCATTTGGGTTGGTCAGAGTTGAGGCTGGGGTAGTGGGTTTTTATTGATTGAGAAGGAGGTTGACAGTTTGCCAGAATCTTTTGGGATATTCTGGTATTTTAGCTGACTTGTTTGGAAGTAGTTTTTTTTTTTTTGTCTTGTTTAATTAGTTTTTTGGTTTGATTTCAAAGTTGTTGGAAGGTAATGCGATTTTGTTTACTTCTATTATTCTGAAAGAGATACCAGGCTCTGCCCCTTTGTTTTAGTAGAAGAACTGTGTCTTTTGACAACCAGGGAAGCTAGTAACCACAAACAGCCAGCTGAATTTTTTTTAATTAAAACACAATCTCAGTCTCTAGTGCCTCAGCTTACACTAAGCCTTCAAGGAGTAAAGACTGCTGCATACGAATCATCTCATAAAACAATCAAACAATTAATTAACCCCACTTAGAATAATTCAACTTAAAGTACCTATTCACTATAAAATTAAATATTTCCAGCAACATTCAGTATTTAGACCACTAGGGGTCAACGTAGAAAATTTCAATATAAATAATGCTTCTTTATGTTTGTTTCTTTCTTTCTTTCTTTCGGCTTTTCCCGGTTAGGGGTCGCCACAGCTGGACTCCGGTTTGCTAATGATTGGCAGTTGATTTTTACGTACCAGCTTGACAGGCGTGACGCACAACCTTCATCGAAGGTACGCCCATTCACGCATGTCTCCACGCAGAAGACGCTCTAGCTGAGAATCAAACTGTGAGGTGACAATGCTACTACATTTCTTTTTGTTATAACACAGCCTACAACACATTGTACTTTTTCTAAATTTGTTGCCTGTAAACCTTCTACACTACTATTATGAACATTTTCAAAATGAAGTGCTAATGGGCTTTGAAGCCTAGCTGTTCTGATATCTCTCAAATGTTCTTGTATCCTGGTCTTGAAAGACCTTTTAGTTTGTCCTATATAAAAAAGTTCACAGTTACATTTAATAGCATATATAACCCCTTCAGTCAGACAATTAAATTCACCTTTCTTATCAAAAGATATACCATTTATTTTATCAAAAGAATTAACTTTGTGAGCACATCATATACACTTACTTAATGTATGAAGTCATAAACAAAAGAGATAACAATTTTTTTCCGATATTATCTAATAAAGCACATAACTCAGGGAATAACCAGGAACAACTATTCCATGTAAACTTAAGTGAAAGAAATCAAAATAACATAGGTTATCAACAAAACTCACAAAACTCCACCCCCCCATCTAAACAAACTCTAGCTCTATCTTATCTTTTGCCATCTCAAACTTATAGTGCTCTCATCCTAACCAACTGACAATCATCTCTGCTCCCAAAACTAGAATCATGCTATAACAAAATTCGTAAATTCACTACTAATAGCCACCACTCTACACACCATTGTGTAGCCTTGAAACGATTACAGTGGTTAGAACTCCCACACTATCTACTACTCCTACAGCTCACTACCACACATAAACTGATTTACAAGCCACGTGACTGCCCTGCACTCATCTCCATTCTCTCCCTATACAACCCAGTTAGAAGTCTATGATCTGAACACCAATTTCTTCTCCAAACTTATAAACCAGAACTATCAGCAGGTAAATTCTTGTACTCCTGGAATGTTGTCAAGATCTGGAATAACCTACCTCCCTCTGTCCATCTATAGCAATGCCCCACCAACTTTAAAATTGCTCTAAATAACCACCTTCTCTCCAAGTGGTTATATAATTGTTGCATTACGCATTCTGACATCACATAACTCTACCCGCAGAACCCTGCAACATAACCTCTTCTCCTCTCCCCTGTCTCCACTTCCTGTTCCTTACCTCCCTTCTGCCCCCCTCTTCACTCTACTTGTTTATCAACCATTCCATTCTCCTCCCACTTCTTCCTTACTTCCCTCTCTCCTCTTTCCCCTCCCTATACATTGCCTTTATTATTTTTCTCTCCTCTCTCCTTCTCTAACTAAAGCAACTCTCCTCTTCCCATTTTTCCTCCTTGCCTCCCCCTCTCCTCTCTCTCCTCTCTATTCACCATCATTATCTTTCTCTTATCCATCTCTATCTCCCTCTCTTTCTCTCATACTTCTCTTTTCTTCCCTGCCCTTTCCTACACTCTCTGTGCCATATTTGCCACCCAGTGAACATAATGTCATTTCCCTTTGTTTCTGAGTGCTTGCTCTGTGTAACACTCACTCTTTCCTTATATTTCTCATTATTCTACCTGCAAACCTTCCCTTCCGTGCTTAACACAAATCTTGTTTGAATCCCTATGTTAACTCTGAAATTGTATATTATTTTCTGTAGGTTCTTTCTTGTATTATTATGTGGCATGTAACTATGTGGTATAAGTCATATACAAATAATTTGTACTCATTTATTGTGATTTACTTGGAACTTTATGTAATTTGTACCTTTTTCTCTGTAGGAGTTTTTCACCTCGAGTCTCCACTGAAAATGGGCTATCCTAGCCCAGTGGACTTTCCCAGTAAACAAATGCAAATGAATAAATAAATAAATAATATAAGAATTCATTTATTACTACCTTTAGCATCAATCGGATCATAAAAAAGAATTGACCCATCTTGAAGGAGGATATACTATTAAGGACATGAATTTGTGGAGAACCTGATCATAGTATATAGAAAGGGTAAAAGCAAAGCTTGAAAGACCTACTAGAAAAGGGACCATCACAAATAATAAGTAACAACAACTATACAACTAAATGTGGACGTTATACATATTGTAAACATAAAACACACTGTTTTTTTGAAGTGAACGGACATGGATACACCTTATCAGGGAATTTTAATTGAGAGATAAAGGGAGTTGTATACACTATACTCTGTCAATTATATCCAGGATTTTACATTAGAAAAATGGAACGCAGAATTAAAGACTATATTTACAAACACCTATATGATATAAAAAAGAAAAAAAAATACAAATGCACTATTTAAGCAATAACCCATGCCTGGGTGTGGGTAATGCTGGATTTACCCACGGTTGATGTAGTTTGGTCACGAGTGCAAAGCCCAAGTGGCCAAACAAAGACAACCATGGGTAAATCCAGCATTACTCACACCCAGAAGTGGGTTATTACTATTATACAATGACATTATTTAAGAAAAAAAAAACTTACTTTTCTTAAATAATGGCATTGTATAATGCCACCGTGCTGCCCGTCCGCAGCTGTCCAGTATCCTGGAGCAGTTCTAATGTACTGCGCATGTGTATGCTACACAGTACATCAGAGCTATGTGTAGAGGAAACAATAGAGAAAGGAAGATCTCCGTTCCCCTTTTTAAAGCTGTCTCACTATGTTAAATGAGTTTAACATAGCAAGACAGCTTTAAAAAAAGGAATGGAGAAAGGAAGATCTCCGTTGCTTTTTTTTAAGATATCTCGCTATGTTAAACTCATTTAACATAGCAAGATTACAGCAACGGAGGTCTTCCATTCTCCATTGCTGCCTAACACAAAAAAAAGTAAAGACTTATACTAATAAAAAAAGTCCGGGTGAACGGACCTTTTTCTATTAGTATGTCAGATTTACAATGGGCATGCTGACCAATCAGCATGCACGTTTTGGAATATTAAGAGGGGGTCATTGTATAATTAAGCTTAGTCAACATAATCCTGGACGTGTGTTCAAGTTTATGGTAGTTGAAAAAGTACTAAAAAATATCAAGGGGGGGCATGGCCACTTATTCTAAAGAAGAGAGAGTTGTATTGGCAGCTTTATATAAACGATAGTAGTTGGCCAGGGCTAAATGAATACAGCTCTATTATGTGTCTTCTGAAACTCAAATCCTGCTTAGATGAGTGTTTTGTTTTATTTTATTTTAATTATTTATGTCAAGGGTTGACATTGTAACTCTTAGGAGTATTTTTATGATTAATGTGTATATTTTAAAATTTATGACTGTTTAATTTCTGCTTCAGTTATTATGTTTTGGTATTATTAAGTTTAGATTCCTTTAAAATATACTGTTTTTTGGCAGTTTTACATCATGTAACAAAAGAAATGGTATTTAAACTAGGTTTTAAAATTATGGCTATTTAATCTGAAGACATCTTGTTAACGTATAGACGAAAGTGCTCATTGAACGTTTGTGCAGCAGTCTCTATGGGGGCCTTTGGTTGTCCTAGACTTTACTATTCATGTTTTGTCCATCTTTGTGCGTTAAAGATTTAATTACAGCATCAGCATATGTCATTACATTATGTGTCATGGCTGGTTTCATAGCATATGGTATGTCGATACAATGCTCACAGTCTGTGTTTTTTTTCTTTTCTTTGAGACTGAGTTCTTTATATTTCTTAAATATTTGCACCTATCACAAAGAGTTAGTTTCATAGTAAGAATTAATTATCTGTGAGCATAATGCAGTTGCTATACTGCTTTAGATTGTTTAAAGCTACGAGGCTAGCATCAGAGGAGAAACAAGTAGGCTAACCTTCAATTACAGAGTTTCAGAGTTTAAATAAGATAGAGATTTGCAGTTTAATTATTGCTTAAGGGGTGGATTGTGCACTTACATATGTATGCCTATTTAAGTAAATACATAACTTGCGTATATATGTGACAGTGAGAACACAGTTCAGGAGCCTTGCTTAACAGAAGTGCTGAGCTATCTGTATTGGCTGTGGCCTAGTTTGTACAATATAGTTTGACTAGGGGCTGCTATGAGCTATTTTAAGATGTTAGGTGCAAAGCTCTCCACGTTATCCAATTACTTGTAGGATTCTGTACCTGTACACAGCAAGAGACTAACGACTTATTATATGAGGGTAAATCAGGTTATTTTATGTAACATTACAACTTTAAGTGCTTGTATCTATGGGTTGCATGTTGCAGATTGAATGTGCTAAGTGCAGGTCCACACATTATAAAATAATCTGCGAAAATGAAGAGCCAATGAAAAAGAGCTAAAGCTCTAACCAGTAGTCTATATTTTCTCCAGAAGTGCAGCAATTACTCTACTGCCACTGGTAATAACCACTACAAGCTCTAGATGATTCATAAACCTTGGCAACTTCAAATTCAGAAAAACCACAGTAAAATGAAGAAACGTTATCAGGAACCACCGAATATTGATTTTTATAGCTAGATGCATTGAAGTACAGTAGAATAAATGTGCTTTTCTTTTACAGTATGCAAAATTTAATCAAAACGATATTCTGTTTGCTTTTTAGCTTGTGCACAGGAGCTCATCTTCCACAAGTTGTAGAATAAGATTATTAGAGACAGCCTGAGCTGAGCTAAGCTGAGGTGAGATAAGTAGAGGCAGATTCAAGACTCATGGTCTGTTGGTAGACAAGACCTGGAAATAAGCCTCTGTCAAGATATATGTGTAAGGGAGCCTGTCCACGGAACTTGTAAAAGTATAAGGGCATTTTTGTTAACTGATATGCTACCCTGTCTGATGAGTGGGAAACAGCTCTAGAAAATTAAAGAATAAACTATGTTCATAGGTTCATAGGTTCATAGGTTTATACTAGGCTATCTGCCCTAAGGCATTTATAAGCCTAGCCCAAAGTTTTGTGGCTTACGCCACCACTTATATGAAAAAATACTGTGCCCATTAGTTTGTTGTGCCTCTGTCCAGCAATGACACAGAGATGATTCGGGTAAACCTCGATCTCCCATCCACAGGTCAAGATTTCTCTTGAACAGAGCCAGCGAGGTGCTCTGCCTCACATGGACCGGGATTTTATTCCACAGCATAGGGAGTTTCTGAGTGATAAATCTATCCCTCCAGCACATCCTATTTATATCCGTGCTAAGGTTTAAGTCACTTGCTCTAGTGGTTTTGGTGGATTTGGATTTTTTGAGGTGGAGCATGTCCATTAATTCTGGGTTGGACATGGCCTTGTATGTCAGGCACATGTCACCACTGAGCAGACGGTATGTGACTGAATAGAGCTGGAGTTTCTTCAATCTGGCAGCATATGACAGATTTTGGAGTCCCTTTATCCTTTTGGTGAGGAACTTTTGGGGTCTCTCCAATTGCTGCAGATGTCGGGTGAGATACATCCCGAATGGGGCATTGTACTCGATCATTGGTCTGATAAGTGAAGAGTACAGGGGAACAATGACCTCACTAGATCTGGATGTGAATCCCTTCATGATCAGGTGGGCAATGTAGAAGGTCTTTCTAACCACTTTAGCAACGTGAGTGTCAAAAGAAAGGCCACTGTCAACCTGGGTCCCCAGGTCCCTGATAACCTCTTCTGTGCTTAGTGGATTGCCACCTGTATGGTAGCTTGGGGTTACCTTGTTTTTCCCAAAGGGTATGACTATACATTTTTTGGCGTTTAACTTCAGGCCATGGCTCTGGCACCAGCTATCTGTTTCCGTGAGTCCCTTCTGAAGGATATCCGTGTCCGATGCACTTTCCACTATGGCGCCCAGTTTGCAGTCGTCTGCAAACTTTGTCAGCCAAAGTCCTCCCATGTTGGCCTGTACTTCTGAGAAGTAGATGCCGAACAATAGGGGGCCAAGGACCGAGCCCTGTGGGACACCACTTGTGACCGGTTTGGAGTCTGACATAGCGCTAGCAACTCTAACCCTGTGGGTTCTGTCCTTAAGCCAGTTTGCAACCCATCTTGTGACATATGGGTTTACATTTAAGCTGGTAAGTCTTTCTACAATACCCGAGTGGGGTATTGTGTCGAAAGCCTTTGCAAGGTCAAGCTAGGCTGTATGGACTGCCTTTCCCTCATCAATGGCCTTGGTGACTGTTTCGAAGAAGTCGACCAAGTTCAAAAGGCATGATCTGCCCTTGACGAAGCCAAACTGGGTTGGGTCCAATGTCTGCAAGTCCCCTATATCTTTGTTTATGAGCTCCATTATGATCCTCTCCATAGCTTTGCAGACTAGACTTGTTAAGCTTATGGGGCGGTAATTACCAGGGTCCGTAGAGGCACCGCCTTTGTGGAGTGGGACCACAGTTGCCATACGCCACTCCTTGGGCATGTATCCTGTGGTAAGGCTGAGATTAAACAGCTGCCTTATGTGCGGGTTTAATTACTCATTTAGCTCGTGTAGCACACAGCCGGGGACACCATCCGGTCCCATTGATGCTGTGTTTTTAGCTTTAGAGAGCAGCTTTCACCTGCGCATTTGAGATGTCTGGGAGGCTACACTCCACTGGGATAGTTATTTCTCCTTTAGGGGGGAGAGGGAGGTGAAGTTTGCAGTGAACCTGTCTGCCAGTATGTTGGCAATGTCTGTGGGTTCAGTGATTTTTGTATCATTTTGGACTAATTCTGAGCATATCTGGGAGTTTCCACCCAGGTTCCTAACATAGCTGAAAAAGGCCTTATGATTGCCCTTTGAATCCATGGCAATTTTTCTCTCAAAATTGGCCTTAGTTGATTTTATGAGTGCTCGTATTTTTTACTAATAATGATCAGGGGTGACTTCCCTTTTATGGATTTTGTTCTATCATGTAATAGCTTTCTCCTCTTATTGTAAAGTTTGTTAATGGCTGGGGTCCACCAGACTGGACGTTTGCCCTTTGTGGAAAGAGTCTTGGTTTTATTTGGGATTGCCTGATCCATGCAGTCCTGGAGGTGTTCATAGAAGGCATTTGTAAGGGCTTCCGCAGCTTGGGTTGTGGTTTCCACTGGCTCAGGGGCCTTGAAGGATACCATACCAGTCTTGAGTAGTGTGAAGTTTGCTTTAGAGAATTTCTTCACTGTGGTTTTTTTTGTTTGGGGTGGGGGGGGGATGTGGATTTCCAGTGAGATTAGTTTATGATCAGATCTCACCAATGAGGGATATACTTCCGGTGTGGAGCATTTTGTCCCCATGTTTGTGATAATAAGATCTAGTATATTTTCTCCTGTCGTGGGAACAGTGACCAGCTGTTGCATGGCATTTGAATTTATGAACTCCAGGACCATGCTGATGAGTTATACGCCAGCTTTGTGAGAAGTCACACTATGTACTTTAACATGTCACATTTCTGAACCGGATTGGGGAACCATTAGAAGATCTAAAGGGCTGCTTTTTTTATTCTGTTTAATATCTCCTTGTAAATAAACCTGCATTTTTGAAAATGAAACAGACTAACAGACATTTTTTGTCTGCAAAAGTACTGGAAAGATACCATACATAATAAGAACTGTGGTTATAATGCATATGCTGTTTGAGTTAATGACTCCAACACATCCCAGTACACACACACACACACACACACACACACACACACACACACACACACACACACACACACACACACACATTAACATGCATTCCCATACACAGACACAGACAGACAGAAGCACATACACAGACACACATACGCACAAACACACACACACAAACATGATAGCATTAATGGTCAGCAGTGGACACAAGTCTAAAGAGGTTTGTAGTCGGGCTAGGAGAAAATAAAAAAAATATTTTGCAAGTATGAACTTTACCCTATACAGACTGGACTGCAGTGATTCATGAGTCTTCACAGAAACTCACCTGTCACAATCTAGACCATAAATCAAAACCCTTGTAGATAATAACAGTGATGCATACCTACACACTACAACTGACAAATATCCATGCTGCTGTTGTGTAACGCTTAGTGAAAAAAAACATAATTCTTAAGACTTTTTTAGTAGGAAGCTTCAAATTTTTCTTTGTGAATCTACTTTTGTATCTGTTTTGTTTCAGAACACTTCCTCCCTAAATAAGAAAACATATACAGAGTGTGTGAGAGAGAGAGAGAAAGATTTTCTTACTTGGGATGATAAGCATGTAAGAACTAAATTTTAATGTAAAAACCTAAATATTTTAAAATTATAATTTTCAGATTTACTCGCATGTATGTCAGTAAGAATGCTGACAATATGAATGTGAAAAGTTGTTTTGCTTTGTTCGAAAATACGGTTCAGCAGCATAATATGATTTATTTTCTCTCTTTATATTTATTATTTTATGAGATGTACATTCCAGTTTGTGAGCATTAAATGGATATTTTATATCATTTTACAGCAATGTTTACCTGCTTACCTCTTTATACGCATGGTGTGCCCTGTTAATGTTTTAAAAATTGTGTTTTGGAATTTGAGTTTGTGGATAGTTTGAAAACTGTGACGGTTACTATTGATTGTATAAACTACATGTGCTACTTAACTGATCTGCACTACCACCTATTAATGCTTTGATCCACTCCTTTTTGGGGCCAGATGGTACTTAGTACAAATCTAGTTGTATGTATATACTATTCAGTCATTTTATGCCAATGTACAACCTATTTATTCTATCAACTTTCTAGGAGTGGAAGTGCAACATTAGATACCTGTACATATTTTATGCAACATTTTATTTCCCTGTTTCTGTTTATATATCCTTGCATTATGTTGGTCTTTGTGGAGAAATGTTGTGCAGAATCAGTGCTATCAGTGTATCCCTGGTGGTCATTGTGGCATTTCATGAAAATCTGCAGACTGTTGGTGCTTTAACTTACATAGAATTGCTATCCGTGTTCACTTGCAAGGTTTTGCAGCTAGCAACACTGCTGTGAGCCACAAAACCTTGCTTAGATCTGCCGTGCCTCATTAATATGCATTGCATGATGCCTTTCGAGGAGCACAATTGTAGTAGCAGGTACAGTTGGTGTAGGTTTTTCATAAAGCCTACATGGAGTTTATTGAATCCTGGGGAGTCACCTTCCACGTATCTAACTTATGTCAGATTGTGATGAAATTGAATGATAAATAGTCACATTCATGCTTTTCATGTTATTGCTGTCACACATCATGCAACTTGACTCTTCACTCCCACCCCTGAAAGGCAGTCACCTTCTGTGTTTCCAACCACCAGAATATAGTATATTCATGATATGCCCTGTTACTCTTACCCCACAAACTTAGCCACTTACATACATGTCTTACGTGTGATTGGGAGAAAAGTAAAAAAAAAAAAGAAGTCACAACAATGTATTCCTGCAAGTTGTTCCTAGACAGTACCAAAGCCCATAAACAAGCTATAGTGATCTTGCATGCATACTTCTGAGGTTTGACTGTGGAAAAAGTTGAAGAAGTAATGACCGCGCTGACACAGCCCCACACAAGTTATAGAGAAAGTCTCTGCATACCTCTGAGTTTTGTGAGGAAATTTAGAGAAATAAAGACCACTTTTTCCCAGTCCCAAACTAGTAATGGTAGCCTTCTGTGCACATCTTTGGGGTTTGGTCGTTAGGAGAATTTAAAATAAAATAGTAATGTCACCGCTCTAAGACCCCTAACCACCCCTACATGCAAGCAATAGCAACCCTCTGTGCACATCTTTGAGCAGGAACAGTTGTAAAACAGGTGGATCCAGGACAGAAGTGTTTGATAACACCTGTGCCAAAATCCTTTTCTACAACCTGCGTTTTAAACACTACAAAGATCTAGATGTTCTGTGATGCATTTTTGGTCTTATTTTTGATAGACAGTGACTTGCAGTATATGGATCACCATGACTATGCTTTGAATTTGGGGAAAAAAACATGCATGCATGCTAAGCAAATTATGACATTAAAAAAGATGTTAACAAGCTTTTATTACATACCTCTTGCTACCATTAAACTCTCATTATCAAAAAGAGCAGTGGAAAGCTGTTAAACACTTAATTTAGACTTTTTCCTGAAGTCTAACTGAAGTGTTTAACTGTCGGAATGATGTGCTTAACAGTTTCCCACCACTGTTCTGTGGTAACTGATCTCTGTATGACAACAGTACATGTGTCACAGCACTACTGCAGTTTTTTTCTCTAACTTTTGAATATACGGCCATTGAATCACATACCATGCAGGTGCAACATTAGCTTCATTTTCATTGGTATGTTTCTATGAAATTTCTGTGCAGAGAGGGTATTCAAAGCATTAAGCTTCCTCAAGGATATCAGTACAATTATGTGTGTTGCAGTTCTTTTTTCAAAAAAAAAAAGTTTAGCATACCAAAAGCACATAGACAGGGTATCCATTTATGCAACCAATGTCTCAACCTTGGGTATGGATTCAGGGTGTAGATATGGCTTACAGGGGTTCAAGAGTCCCCTCCTCCTCACTCTTAATTATTATCCTTCACTCCTGACTTATCCCTCTTTTCACCTACCTGCTAATTGACTCTTCCTTCTTCTCCTTTTCTCTTCCTACTTCTTCCATCTTTATGCTGTATCACTACATCTTGTCATATTTTCCCAAATTCATACTCTCAGTTCAATTCAATGCTATTCTCTTTCCTAATACTAGTACCCTGGATTAACTCTTTCCTAATACTAGTACCCTGGATTAACTTGTACTATTCTAACTTGTAACTAGTGAATTTGTTACTGACTCTCCTTATGTTACAACTATTTTCTCAGTCCTCTTCTTTCCTGACAGTCTCTCTAGCAACTAATTCATTGGAATACTACCTTCCCCACTGTTATCTCTTTTCCTACTACCTCTGAATTCTTCTAAACTACATAATAACTGTTCCTAATCTCCTTACTTATTTTTCACTTTTGGTTTTTTTTGCTGTTTGCTTTTATGTCTGAGTGTTTAAATTTTTTAGTTTCTCTAAATTTTTGATCGTTTTTATCACTGTTAGTTATTAGTGTTAATGGAGCTTTTCTCCTCGGGCCTCTGCTGAAAATGGACATGTATCCAGCCAGACTAGCCCGGTTAACAAATGTAAAATAAAAATAAATAAATAAAAATAAATAAAATATTGTAACTGAGGTGGTTAGGATTAATTAGCCAATAGCTAGCTCTCTTATCTAACAGAAAGCTTCACTTAAACTGCTGTCTCCAAAAGAGATGTACATGATCAAACAACTACATATGCCAATGTACTAAGCATCATTCTAACCTTTGACAAATACAGTATTTGACTATGTGCATAATGAACAATGGAGCAGAGCCCCGTGAGAGCGAGGGCATGAAAAGCATTAAGCTTCCTCAAGGATATCAGTAACATTTTATGTGTTGCTGTTTTTTCACAAAAAAAAGTTCCAAAAGCTCAGACATAGGGTATCCATTTAAGCCACCAATGATGCAACTTTTGGAATGGACTCAAGGTGTATGTAGGGTTGACTGGGTTCACATATTGTAAATGGGGGTGGCTAGAATTAAGTGGCCAATAGCCAGCTTTCATATCACGAGGGATTGGTGGGATGAAATATCCTGATGCGTGAGTGACAACTGGTGGAGACCTGAAGCCTATCAGATCATCTACATACTACAGAGGTGGTAATAGCCCCTCTAATGTTAGTGCACTGGCCAGGTGGGGATGTGGTCAACTAGTGTAAGGATGATGGCACCAGAGTCACGCATGCAGTTCCTTGATGTGCCTGCATAGCAGGATTGCAAGTCATTTACTTCCTGAGGAATGAAGGTACCCACCCACTATAGAGTTATGTCAGGGGTACCCAGAAGGAGTATTTGAGACATCCAGTGGTTGGGAGGGTGTGGAAGCCAGTATTGCAATACTGGGAGGAGAAAAATAAAACAATAAAGTGAGAAATAAGTTTAAGATAACAGAACTCAAAAATGCAGACTCCATCATCCATTGGAAACTTAACGAATCATTTATTTTTAAGAAAGTGTAGTGAATTATTAATTGTTTAATTCAAAAATATATTCCTAGTAAGTATCCTAAATACAAGAAATGTAAATTTTCTAGGAATGGTGGACTGAAAGGACTGAAAAAATCAAAAGATTTATGGAAACTGATGGTAGTACTATAAGAAAGTTTCAAATAAAAAGAACAGAATGAAATATTTTAAGTTTAGAAGAGAATGTAGAAGTGAAACTCAAAGGCAATATGAAATGAGAATTGTAAAAAAAATCCATAAATAATAACAAAGTACTGTATTACATTTCAGGAGTTATGGGAAAGATGTAGTCTCTAAATACTTTTTGAATGTTGTTGTTGTTGATGGGTGTATTATTACTGATCCTAGCATGTTAGAAAATGCATTTGGAGATTTTTTTGTTTAGTGGAAATTTAGTTAAGATCTCTTGTAGTACTAATATATATATGGGTCTAGTTTTCAATTTCAAAATCCCAAAATCTGGAAACTTTAAATCCCGACGTTCAGAAGTTTGAAGTTTTTGAATCTTGAAATTCAAAATAAAAGCACACCTGAAAGAAGAAAACCTCAGAAATCATGTTTTTTTGCAGGGGTCAACCATCCCCTGCTACTTAAATATACCAACTCCAAGATCACACTACAGTGAAGAGAATGGTAAAGCTCCCGTTCTGCACTATATGGTGATCTCCATTGATAAATTTCAATATTCCAAAACTTTGAACTTCTACTTTCCAGGCAAATTATAACTATGTTGCCTATTTCTTCATGTTAGATCAAGCAGATTACTTTATTCATTGAGGGAAGGAGAGATGGTACGAATTCAGACAACAAAAGGCTGTGATCGAATAGGACAGATTCCAGGCATCTGTGCCAAGCTGAGATCCTACTTGGTACACTCTGAGGGTGTGGGATATAGGAGGAATTGCAGACATTTACTTCCTGTATCAGAAACATCATCATCATTGCAATCAGAACATTGCTTCTGTCATGCAGACTCTAAATCAAAGAGTGACTCAGACACTTTTTCTAGACCAGAATGTGTTCAAAATTCTGATTCCATTCCAGAAAATGATTTGAACATTCCACAGATCAATCATTTTGCAGAAACAGTTCCAGTTGCTAAATCTAATTCCTGTTTTTATGTCACACATTATTGACGATTATCTAAGTTTAGTGGGAAATATGCAGCAGTGTGGACTTGATTGTACTTACATGTATATTTAGTATTGTATAGTGCATGACTGTGGATTGGGCGGCTGCGGTGGTGCAGCGGTTAGCATTGCCACCTCACAGCAAGAGGTTTTCCAGTTCGATCCTCAGCTGGGGTGCCTTCTGTGGGGAGTCTGCATGTCCTCCCTGTGGTCATGTCGGTTTCCTTCAGGTGCTCCGGTTTCCTCCCTCATCCCAAAGACATGCTGTGGTGGACTGGGTACTCTAAATTGGCACTAGGCATGAGTGCGTGCATGTGTGTGCCTTCTGTGGAGGGTTGGGCACCGGGCTTGCAACTTGGCACTGTAAAACGTCACTGCCAGTCATGAGCGGACAAGGTGATCTGCTGTGGTGACCCCTAACCAGGAAAAGCCAGAAGAAGAAGAATGCATGACTGTGGATTATCTGAGATTTCTGCATGCCAAATAGTCTGATAACAATTGTTTGATCTACTTCTCAAAGAGAGAGGATGTAGATCATAGGGTAAGAGTGAGTATGCTATATCTTTAAGAAGCATGCTGTATGTGCATGTACAAATTCCTGACACATACATTCCCTAGTACCATTTTGAAGAAGCAGCCAGAGAGAGCATGCATAATCATAGTTGTTAATCTGTACAAAAGTTACTTAAATTAGAGTCAGTAAGTCTCTATAGAGATGTGTTTGTATAAAATAAAGCTGCTTGAACAGCTGAACAACAACTGCTGTGAGCCACAAAACCTTGCTTAGAGCTGCCGTGCCTCATTAATATGCATTGCATGATGCCTTTCAAGGAGCACAATTGTAGTAGCAGGTACAGTTCGTGCAGGTTCTGCATAAAGCCTACATGGAGTTTATTGAATCCTGGGGAGTCACCTTCTATGTATCTAACTTATGTCAGATTGTGATGAAATTGAATGATAAATGGTCACATTCATGCTTTTCATGTTATTGCTGTCACACATCATGCAACTTGACTCTTCACTCCCACCCCTGAAAGGCAGTCACCTTCTGTGTTTCCAACAACCAGAATGCAGTATATTCATGATATGCCTTGTTACTCTTACCCCACAAACTTAGCCACTTACATACATGTCTTACGTGTGATTGGGAGAAAAGTAAAAAAAAAAAGTCACAACAATGTATTCCTGCCTGTTGTTCCTAGACAGTACAAAGCCCATAAACAAGCTATAGTGATCTTGCATGCATACTTCTGAGGTTTGACTGTGGAAAAAGTTGAAGAAGTAATGACCGCGCTGACACAGCCCCACACAAGTTATAGAGAAAGTCTCTGCATGCCTCTGAGGTTTGTGAGGAAATTTAGAGAAATAAAGACCACTTTTTCCCAGTCCCAAACTAGTAATGGTAGCCTTCTGTGCACATCTCTGGGGTTTGGTTGTTAGGAGAATTTAAAATAAAATAGTAATGTCACCACTCTAAGCCCCCTAACCACCCCTACACGCAAGCAATAGCAACCCTCTGTGCACATCTTTGAGCAGGGACAGTTGTAAAACAGGTGGATCCAGGACAGAAGTCTTTGATAAAACCTGTGCCAAAATCCTTTTCTACAACCTGCGTTTTGAACACTACAAAGATCTAGATGTTCTGTGATGCATTTTAGGTCTCATTTTTGATAGACAGTTACTTGCAATATATGGATCACCATGATTATGCTTTGAATTTGGTGAAAAAACATGCATGCATGCTAAGCACCATTATGACATTAGAAAAGATGTTAACAAGCTTTTATTATATACCTCTTGCTACCATTAAACTCACATTATCAAAAAGATCAGTGGGAAGCTGTTAAACACTTAATTTAGATTTTTTCCTGAAGTCCAACTAAAGTGTTTAACAGTCGGAATGATGTGCTTAACAGTTCCCCACCGCTGTTCTCTGGTAACTGATCTCTGTATGACAACAGTACATGTGTCACAGCACTACTACAGTTTTTTTCTCTAACTTTTGAATATACTGCCACTGAATCACATACCATGCAGGTGCAACATTAGCTTCATTTTCATTTGTATGTTTCCATGAAATTTCTGTGCAGAGAGGGTATTCAAAGCATTAAGCTTCCTCAAGGATATCAGTACAATTATGTGTGTTGCAGTTCTTTTTTCAAAAAATAAAAAAAGTTTAGCATGACCAAAAGCACATAGACAGGGTATCCATTTATGCAACCAATGTCTCAACCTTGGGTATGGATTCAGGGTGTAGATATGGCTTACAGGGGTTCACATATTGTAACTGAGGTGGTTAGGATTAATTAGCCAATAGCTAGCTCTCTTATCTAACAGAAAGCTTCACTTAAACTGCTGTCTCCAAAAGAGATGTACATGATCAAACAACTACATGCCAATGTACTAAGCATCATTCTAACCTTTGACAAATACAGTATTTGACTATGTGCATAATGAACAATGGAGCAGAGCCCTGTGAGAGCGAGGGCATGAAAAGCATTAAGCTTCCTTAAGGATATCAGTAAAATGTTATGTGTTGCTGTTTTTTCACAAAAAAAGTTCCAAAAGCTCAGACACAGGGTATCCATTTAAGCCACCAATGACGCAACTTTTGGAATGGACTCAAGGTGTATGTAGGGCTGACTGGGTTCACATGTTCTAACTGGGGGTGGCTAGAATTAAGTGGCCAATAGCCAGCTTTCATATCACGAGGGATTGGTGAGATGAAATATCCTGATGCGTGAGTGACAACTGGTGGAGACTTGAAGCCTATCAGATCATCTACATACTACAGAGGTGGTAATAGCCCCTCTAATGTTAGTGCACTGGCCAGGTGGGGATGTGGTCAGCTAGTTTAAGGATGATGGCACCAGAGTCACGCATGCAGTTCCTTGATCTGTGCCTGCATAGCAGGACTGCAAGTCAGTTACTTCCTGAGGAATGAAGGTACCCACCCACAATAAAGTTATGCCAGGGGTACCCAGAAGGAGTATTTGAGACATCCAGTGGTTAGGAGGGTGTGGAAGCCAGTAGTGCAATACTGGGAGGAGGAAAATAAAAAAATAAAGTGAAAAATAAGTTTAAGATAACAGAACTCAAAAATGCAGACTCCATCATCCATTGGAAACTTAACGAATCATTTATTTTTAAGAAAGTGTAGTGAATTATTAATTGTTTAATTTAAAAATATATTCCTAATAAGCATCCTAAATACAAGAAATGTAAATTTTCTAGGAATGGTGGACTGAAAGGACTGAAAAAATCAAAAGATTTGTGGAAACTGATGGTAGTACTATAAGAAAGTTCCAAATAAAAAGAACAGAATGAAATATTTTAAGTTTAGAAGAGAATGTAGAAGTGAAACTCAAAGGCAATATGAAATGAGAATTGTAAAAAAAAATCCATAAATAATAACAAAGTACTGTATTACATTTCAGGAGTTATAGGAAAGATGTAGTCTCTAAATACTTTTTGAATGTTGTTGTTGATGGGTGTATTATTACTGATCCTAGCATGTTAGAAAATGCATTTGGAGATTTTTTTTAGTGGAAATTTAGTTAAGATCTCTTGTAGTACTAATATATATATATATATGGGTCTAGTTTTCAATTTCAAAATCCCAAAATCTGGAAACTTTAAATCCCGACGTTCAGAAGTTTGAAGTTTTTGAATCTTGAAATTCAAATTAAAAGCACACCTGAAAGAAGAAAACCTCAGAAATCATGTTTTTTGCAGGGGTCAACCCCCCACACCCCCTGCTACTTAAATATACCAACTCCAAGATCACACTACAGTGAAAAGAATGGTAAAGCTCCCATTCTGCACTATATGGTGATCTCCATTGATAAATTTTGTGATTCCAAAACTTTGAACTTCTACTTTCCAGGCAAATTATAACTACATTGCCTATTTCTTCATGTTAGATCAAGCAGATTACTTTATTCATTGAGGGAAGGAGAGATGGTATGAATTCAGACAACAAAAGGCTTTGATCGAATAGGACACATTGCAGGCATCTGTGCCAAGCCGAGATCCTACTTGGTACACTCTGAGGGTGTGGGATATAGGAGGAATTGCAGACATTTTCTTCCTGTATCAGAAACATCATCATCATTGCAATCAGAACATTGCTTCTGTCACGCAGACTCTAAATCAAAGAGTGAATCAGACACTTTTTCTAGACCAGAATGTGTTCAAAATTCTGATTCCATTCCAGAAAATGATTTGAACATTCCACAGATCAATCATTTTGCAGAAACGGTTCCAGTTGCTAAATCTAATTCCTGTTTTTATGTCACACATTATTGACGAATATCTAAGTTTAGTGGGAAATATGCAGCAGTGTGGACTTGATTGTATTTACATGTATATTTAGTATTGTATAGTGCATGACTGTGGATTGGGCGGCTGCGGTGGTGCAGCAGTTAGCATTGCCACCTCACAGCAAGAGGTTTTCCAGTTCGATCCTCAGCTGGGGTGCCTTCTGTGGGGAGTCTGCATGTCCTCCCTGTGGTCACGTCGGTTTCCTCCAGGTGCTCCGGTTTTCTCCCTCATCCCAAAAACATGCTGTGGTGGACTGGGTACTCTAAATTGGCACTAGGCATGAGTGCATGCATGTGTGTGCCTTCTGTGGAGGGTTGGGCACCGGGCTTGCAACTTGGCACCATAAAACTTCACTGCCAGTCATGAGCAGACAAGGTGATCTGCTGCGGCGACCCCTAACCAGGAAAAGCCAGAAGAAGAAGAAGAATGCATGACTGTGGATTACCTGAGATATCTGCATGCCAAATAGTCTGATAACAATTGTTTGATCTATTTCTCAAAGAGAGAAGATGTAGATCATAGGGTAAGAGTGAGTATGCTATATCTTTAAGAAGCATGCTGTATGTGCATGTATAAATTCCTGACACATACATTCCCTAGTACCATTATGAAGAAGCAGCCAGGGAGAGCATGCATAATCATAGTTGTTAATCTGTACAAAAGTTACTTAAATTAGAGTCAGTAAGTCTCTATAGAGATGTGTTTGTATAAAATAAAGCTGCTTGAACAGAACCCACAAAGACTCTTTTATGATGTTCTAGACATGAAAGTGACATGGCCTTTGAAGATTTATTTAGAAAGTGTCAATTTCTGTATAGGGCTCCTAGTTTTTTTGTGAACTTTTTTATGATCTGTGATATGTGTATGTCAAATTTTATAGTATCATCAATGAATACTCCCAGTATTTTTGTTTGGGAAATGGAGAAATAATTGTATGGTTTAATAATGAAATATTGAATGGTGGGAGGGTGTCTGCAGCTCTAGATGGATAGAAGAGCATGAGTTTTGTTTTTGTAAGGTTAAGTACAAGTTTTATATTGTTTAGCCAATATTACACTAAATGACTACTGTGTGATTTTTTTGGAGTTTTTGTAGTGTTGGGTTGGCACAAATCAGGGTGGAATCATCTGCATATTGAACTACAGAGGCAAGTGGGGTGGCAGTATGAAGAATGCTAGTAAAGATAATAAAAAGGAGAGGGCCCAGAACAGACCCCTGTGGAACTCCCAAGGTTACAGGCAGTAATGAAGAGAGACTTTGTTGCCATTTTATAGCTTGCTGACATCAAGTTACAAATTGCTGGAACCAAGTAAGTAAAGAATGGCTAAGTTTAAGTTCTGAGAGTGTAGTTAAGAGTTTAGAATGGAAGACAATATCAAAAGCTTTGGACAGATCAAGAAAGATGGAAGAAACTAAATTGCCATTATTGAGGTGGTGGTTAATAATGCTAGTAAAATTAATAAGGCAGTGGTAGTGCTATGATTAGGATGGAAATTGTGGTGAGTGTTAGATAAAAGATTGCTGGTTATTAGATAGTTCAAGATTTGTGATTGGATGCACTTCTCAAGTAATTTTGATAATGGTGATAGTATAGCTATTGGCCAGTAATTTGATGATTCTGTCAAGATTCCACTTTTATGTAGTGGGATGATATGTGATACTTTCCAAATTTTAAGGGCTTGTTGGAATAATTTATTAATATGGATACTGGATAGGATATTGCATCTGCAGTGATTTTTAGATATTGAGCAGGTAGATAGTCGGCAGCAAGTGTAGTAGGCTTAAGCCTTTTGAGATATTTAACTATGGTGATTATTGGGACAAGTTGGAAAGAGAAGTTATTGGGATCTAGTGTGGGGTACTATGTGAGTCTGGGGTCTGTATTAGAACATCGAAGTTTCAGAACTTCGAATGTTCTAATATCGACACCTTGTAACCGAAAACCGAAAACCGATAAGACCAAAAATTTAGAACATCGAAAACACATACACACAACACAAACACACCAAACAGCAATCCACACACATACACCTAAAATCTTACATCTAAACCTACACTAAACTGTACGTACACCACTATCTACCCACTTACCTTAACCCAAACCCTAACCCTAAGGTCTGTCACTATGACACACATACCTCACCCGCGCCCTAACCCTAACTCACCTATCCCAACCTAACCCTCACGTCCACACATTCGCACACTTACCTGACCCGGGCCCTAACCCTAACTCATTTATCCCACCCTAACCCTCACGTCCACACAATCGCACACTTAATGAATCCAACTGTAACTTTCCACTGCAGAGCTGAAAATAGCGAAGCGACAGGAACGGACAACCAAATTCTTTCCCTAGGAAAGAATTTGGTTATCTCAAACTTTGCTATTTACAACTTTCTCTTATTAAGTGTCGATATTAGAACATTCGAAGTTCTGAAATTTCGATGTTCTAATATAGACCCTGAGTCTGGGTAGGGGAAGAACAATTATTGCTTGTGAGGGTTAGTATGGATTCAGTGAAGTATCTGTTAAATTATGAGGCTATGTTTTCTTTAGTATCTGTGAGTGTTGGGGAGGGAGTACTAGTTGTGCTGACTGTAGGATTTTTTTTTTATGTCAGCCCAGAATTTTTCTGTGTTTCTTTGATTTTCTGATTGTACACTGTTATAATAATTTATTTTGTTCTGTCTAATATTTTTTGTTAGCTTTAGTTCTAGTTTTGTCATTGAGCCATTTCTCCCAGGCCTTATCTCTAGGTTTTAAAAGAGATCTTTTTTCTTTGTTTAGCTAGGGGGCATAATTGGATTTTATTCTTATTGTTCTAGGGGAGGCCAAGATGTTTAGGATATTGAGGAAGGCTGAGTTAAAGTATTCAACTGCAGTATCTAAAGGGAGATCTTTGAGTGGTGCCCATTTGCATTTTTTAAACTAAATAGTTTTGTAGTTAAAAAAGTAACAACACTCAAAAGAGAATTCAGGAATGTATAGGTCACAGAACAATTAAAACAGTTACCATGGCAGATGGAATAAAAAAAGCAAAATGCTATTTGCTAAGTAGGATCTAATAGGTAAGTGAGGAAAAAGGACACATTAAGTGAAGGTAATTAGCCTTTTTCTGTTTCCATAATCAATGCTTCTGTGACATCAGTGGCATTCAACCCATAATGTATTGGTTCTCAGTGGAGATTATGCTGACTTTATTTGTTAATTATAACCTAGTGACAGTATCACTACCCCTATGCAACTGAAAAATTCAGAAAATGAAAGATTCATACTTTTCCTGAGAATATACTTTATCAAAATATTATTTTGTTAGGTTGATATTTTGTTCTTTATACTTACTGGCCTGAAAAAAAAACAGGCTGCCTCGTGGTTTTGGCATCTTTTCAGGCTTGCTAGTTGTTGCTGAAGCACCTACCAAGAGGAGAAAATGCTGAGAGAAGAAAGGAGCCACTTTTGTGATTTTAAGTATTTTCTTCTGATTTTTTTGTTAAGTTTTACTTCTTTGTCGCCTACTTTTTGGCATTTTCCAGCTTGCTAAAGTTTATATCTGTAACAGTAACAGTACTTGGAACACATCTAGAGCCTGTTTACTGCATTTCCTGTATTGCACTTAATGTAAAATCGTTTTTTTTCTCTAAAAACTGCATTTTTCCTGATTTTGGCCTAGCACTCAAGTGTGGGGTCATTTATTGCACTGTTGTGATTATTTTGCTGCTTGTGTATCTCTGCTACCTTTAAACTACAACAAAAAGAAAAACAGAACAAAAAAATATTGCTTTTTCCCACTTTCTGAAATTTAAGAAAGTTCAGTTACAGATTTGCTGTTCTGAACTGTTTGGAAGTTTCTAGAAGGCCAGTGCTTTCTTGGGCTAAAGGGAAGTCTCTGTGTTCACCAGTGGGAGTGGTTAACATTGAACAGCCTGCCTGTCCCTGGAGGAGTGGTTGCTACCTAGAAGCTGTAGTTTTATTGGCCATTTTGGGTCAATTCTAAACTCCTTGATCTCTCTCTCTTAAAACCCTACAATTCTCTTTTTGCGCGGTTTTGTGCACTGAGCAGCGTCGGGCAGCACTGCCTAAACAGGTTTAAACTATTCCAGGCTCCACAAAGTTTGCTCTTCACTTTTTCCCTTAGAACTGTTCAAACTCTCAACGTAATCACTCTATTCTCTTTCTAAAGCCCTGCACTTGCTCAGCTCTTATAAGGAAACACTAACTAACTAAAGCACTACACCCTCCTTGACTTCTCAAAAGTATTAGACTCCCGATTCATCCTTCCTGATTAAGTGAAAAATTAGTTCCCTTCCCTAATCTGATCAGTAAAAAAAACAGTTCCCTATACTAATCTGGTATGTCCAAGGGTCAGTTTCAAGGTTACTCTCCAGTCCAGCTGGTGAATCTGGGAATTTTGAGGCAATGTTACAGTTGCCTTATGTACACAGACAACCCTCTACTCCTTCCAACAAACTCTAATACATGTGAGAGATGCAGTTACACAGCCAAACTGGAGGCAGAGCTCTCTCAACCCAAGACTGGCACAGTCAGTCAGGAGGAAAAGGTAACCACCCACACCACAAATCCAGTCTCACACAGACCTATTGCATCTGCATACCCAACACATAAACACACAAAAACATACATGGAGGCTCTAAATAAAAATCTGCCTAAACAGCAAAGACCTCCTAAGCAGATATCCAAGCAACAGCCACCCCTCAACAATACCCACAAATCACATATCTCACAAAATCAGTGTGCCTCACAGTCACAGCCCATAAGGCCAAACAACACACCAAATACACTTGTTATAGGGGACTCTATTGTCCGGCACACTGACGTCCCACTCACCAGACTGAACAAGGAGAAGGTCAGTGTAAGCTGCCTGTCAGGTGCCAGGATCCGCCACATAATGCAAGCACTGAGGTCACTCCAAAGCAAGTACAAGTATGACTCTGTCATTGCCCATGCTGGTGTGAATGACCTGACACATACCTCCCTGGACTACATGAAAAGAGACATAGAGGAGCTCTCTGACCATGTAGCCCAGGCTGGTATGTCCCTGACCTTGAGTAGCATCTTGCCCTCACCAAGAATGATGCCACAGTATAAAGACAAAATGATCAGTTTCAACAATTGGCTAAAGTATTGGTGTCATTCAAAGGGAATCCGGTGTCTGTCAGCCTGAGATGACATGCTCGACAAGCCACGTTGGTTTGCTTGGGACGGCTTGCACCTGTCACCTTTAGGCTTTCGTATACTGGCCAAAGCTCTTGCCACCCCCATAGTGCCTTTTTTAGGCAAGGCTCAAAGGACAAACCCACCTCCATAGACAACCCAAAGATAAAAAAACTAAAGGTAATGCTACTCAATGCCAGAAGTCTAAACCTCAAGATGCATGCACTCGAGACTCTCCTCAGTATGGAGAAAATCGATGTCTGTGCAGTAACAGAAACCTGGTTCAAGGCTCCTGAGAGCACCCCAGCACTACCAGGTTATAACTCATAACACGCGTTTCGGCCCCAAAACTCGGACCAAAGCACAAAAGGAGAGGGAGTATCTATATTCATCAAATATACCTACACCTCCAGGTTAGTGGCACTGCACGAAGCATCGGAAACCATCCATGTGCAACTAACAGCGGGCAAGACTGCCTTTCAGTTTGTAGCCTGCTACAGAACACCCTCCCTATTACAGGAACCCCACTTGGCATTCCTGAGAACACTGGAGAATATGAAGGTCTCTCCAAACACTATATTATTGGGTGACTTCAACTACCCAAACATTGACTGGGAAAACTACTCAAGCCCAAACACCCTCGCCCAATGGTTCCTTGAATTTATAAACTCTGTTGCAATGGAACAACTGGTCACCACTCCCACAAGAGGGAACAACATATTGGACCTGGTCATCACCAACATGGGGACTCTATGTTCCACACCAGAGGTAAACCCCTCATTGGTAAGATCAGACCATAAACAAATTTCCCTGGACATCCATATCCTGTCTCCACCCCCAACCAAGGAAATCACTGTAAAGAATTTCTCAAAAGCCAACTTTGCACTTCTCAAGACTGAGGTGAAATCCTTCAAATCCTGTGGGCCAGATGATAATACAGCCCAATCCGCAGAATACTTTACAAATGCATTCTATGAGCACCTGCAGGAATGCATAGATCATGCTATCCCAAATAAAACCAAGACTCACTCCTCCAGAAACAGGAGACCGGTCTGGTGGACCCCGGCCATAAATAAGCTATACAACAGAAGAAGGAAGCTACTACATGACAGAGCAAAATCCCAAAAAGGGAAGGCATCTCTGATCAGTATTAGCAAGAAACTTCGATCCCTCATAAAATCATCAAAGGCCAGTTTCGAAAGAAAAATTGCCCTAGACACTAAAGATAATCACAAGGCCTTCTTTAGTTATGTCAGAAACATGGGTGGAAACTCCCAGATATGCTCTGAATTGTTGCATAACAGTACAAAATATACCAAACCTACAGACATAGCCAACATCCTGGCAGGCAGATTCAGCGCAAACCCCCCCCCCCTTCCCCCCCAAAGGAGCAAACGCCTATCCCAACTGAATGTAATCTCCCTGACATCACAGATGCACAGATGAAAGCTGCCCTCTCCAAAGCAAAAAACACAGCATCTATGGGACTGGACGGTGTCCCAGGCTGTGTCTTACACGAGCTCCAAGAAGAACTGAACCCTCACTGTTCAAACTTAGCCTTACTACAGGATATGTCCCCAAAGAATGGCATACAGCTACAGTGGTCCCACTCCAGAAAGGTGGTGCCACAACGGACCCCGGAAACTATCGCCCCATAAGCCTGACTAGTCTGGTCTTTAAAGCTATGGAGCGTATTATAATGGAACTCATAAACAAAGACATTGGGAGCCTCCAGACACTGGACCCTACCCAATTTGGCTTTGTTAAGGGCAGATCTTGCCTCTTAAACCTAGTTGATTTCTTTGAAACAGTTACCAAAGCCATAGATGAGGGCAAGGTAGTCCACACAGCCTACCTGGACCTCGCAAAAGCCTTCGACACAATACCCCACTCGGGCATCATAAATAAGCTTGCCAGCTTAAATATCAACCTCTATATCACAAGATGGGTTGCAAACTGGCTCAGAGATAGAACCCACATGGTCAGAATTGCAGGTGCCATGTCCGAATCCAAACCAGTTACAAGTGGCGTCCCACAGGGCTCAGTTCTGGGACCTCTCTTGTTCTGTATATACTTCTCTGAGGTTCAGGCTAACATGGGGGGATTATGGCTGACAAAGTTCGCAGATGACTGCAAACTGAGGGCCATTATTGAATCTCCAGCTGACACAAGCATCCACCAAAAGGGTCTCACAGAGATGGATGCTTGGTGCCAGAGCCACGGCCTCAAGCTAAATGCTAAAAAGCGCATAGTCATTCCCTTTGGGAAAAACAAGGTGCCCACAAATTACCACATAGGTGGCAATCCATTAAGTACAGAAGAAGTAATTAGAGATTTGGGGACCAACATAGATAGTAATCTCTCCTTTGATAATCACGTTGCCAAAGTGGTTAGAAAGACCTTCTATATAGCCCACCTTATCACGAAAGGGTTCGCATCTAGATCAGGAGAGGTCATTGTGCCCCTCTACTCGTCACTCATCAGGCCCATAATTGAATACAATGCCCCTTTTGGGATGTACCTTACCAGACACCTGCAGCAACTGGAGAGACCCCAAACATACCTCACCAAGAGGAACATGGGCTACAAACAGATGTCCTATGCAGCTCGACTAAAGAAACTCCAGCTCTACTCAGTTGCTTACCGCCTACTCAGAGGTGATCTATGCCTGACATACAAAGCCATGTCAAACCCAGAATTAATGGACATGATCCACCTCAAAAAATCCAAGTCCCTTAGAGCTACACGCTCCAGGGACCTAAACCTCAGCACAAAAATAAATAGGACATGCTGGAGGGACAGATTAATTTCCCAGAGGCTCCCCTCACTCTGGAATAGAATCCCAATTCATATTAGACATAGCCTCTCGCTGACCCTCTTCAAGCGAAATTTGAACGCGTGGATGGGAAATCGCAAATTCACCCTTGGGATCTCTCCTGTGTCCCTGCTAGACAGAGGCACAGTAAACTAATCTTAAAAGGGTACCTTCTGTGACCTACTTTACAGAGGCACAGTAGGCTAATCTAATAGGGAGGCGGAAGCCAAATACACTTTGGCTAGGCTTATAAATGCCCTAGGGCAGATAGCCTAGTATCTACCTATGAACCTATGAACCTATGAACCAACTGTACTCCTTCCAGTTACACATTCATAACTATGGATCAACAAATTTACTTTGTTCTGCCCATTGTGTAAACTGATACATGTTTGCTTTGACCATCAGGTAGACATACAATCTGTGTACCTGCAGATAGTTGAAAAGTGCACTTGCATTTAAACAGAGCAGGAAAATCTTACATAAGTCTGAATTGAGTATTGTATTTCTGCAGAGACCTGAAAAAAATGTGCAGCTGAATCCAAGAACCCGTCAAATTCATGCAAAATATTATGTATTCTTACCTAGATATAGGCATCCTGATCCTGCTGCTAGATTACAAAATCATACATAGTTACATACCATTCTGTTACACTTATTTCTGTACATCTTGACTTATACTAAAGTTTAAAATTTGCGAAGTATTCCAATGTTACTTCTCTAGTCTCTTCTCGGATTTGAATTTAATATTATTATTTTGTGTTGTGCAGTACTGACCCATTGCAGAAAGCCTACTTCCATCTCAAGGTACCATTTCTTGTCAACAAAGTCACAATTGAAAACCTTAAAGATTAGCATTTTTTCATAAAAAGGATTAGAATGCTTATGAGGTATTTTTGCTTCAGTAAGCAAAATAGTCTTACTTTAGTATGCAGTGCATTATAAAGAAGGGAAATGTTTATATAAGAAAAATTGCTTTGGTTAGATGAGAAGTAATTAAGATAGCTCATTTGACTATGCAATAGTTTGCAAATGAATTTGCAGAACTTGCCCTAATGTAAAATAACTAACTGCAGTAGAAATTTGTAACTTTGACTTTTTTTTTGAAGATGACTGGAACCATTTGCCATCCCTTCTAAATTAATTATGTTTATGTGTTTTTCTTTTAGTTAGGTTAATATTTGTCCTTTATAACTACTGACCACCAACTTCCTTCCTTCCAGTTACACATTCATTCCCACTCGTACCCTCAGTGTTGCAACTAAACCAGAGCATTGGACTGGCTGTCATCCAAGCAGCTGTGAAGTAAGGTGCTTCTTTTCCTCTTGCTTATCCATGTGCTGGCCCTCCTGGCTGCCTAACATTTGCAGACTCCCACAATGCCTCCATTTTGTGCACAGGATCCCTTGTCCCTGCCTAATATGAGTATTCTGTTGTACACTGCTTGGTTAGATGTGGCTGTCCTCATTAGACTGTTGCAGACTATAGCTCCTACTTCTAGTAGGCAGTCATGTTGGCTGTGCCATTGTCTTCTCCCAAGAGGGGTGAGCTGGCATCAGCTCTTCAGTTTCACCTCCCACCACTAGCTCCTACAATGCCAGGGTTACTAATCACCCAGGGTCATCTGGGTAATAGTTGGGCTTCATCACTTCACCCTCACAAACTTGATAGGTTACTATGACTGATTTGATCTCTTTATGTTCGACAACATTTATAGGCTCATAGGCAAGTAGTAAGATAGCTGCTGTTGCAGGTGATTTTAAGCCTAGCCAAAGTAGTTCAACATCAAATTCTGCTTATCATACAGCGAACACAACACAAAGCATAGTACTTAATAAAGCATTTTCAGCTGGAGAGCATAACTGCAGATTGGTTGTCTGCATGTAATGCTATAGGGAGAATATTTGCCAGTGATAAAGAAGGTTAATCTAGGAGATAAGATAAACGCACACACACACACACACACACACACACACACACACACACACACACACACACACACACACACACACACACACACACACACACAAAATGAAGAAATACAGATTCTACAGCTTGACTTAAAATGGAGCTAGACGTATATGACTTGCTAGACAGAAAAGTTGCTGGTGTGTGTGTGTGTGTGTGTGTGTGTGTGTGTGTGTGTGTGTGTGTGTGTGTGTGTGTGTGTGTGTGTGTGTGTGTGTGTGTGTGTATGTGTGTTCATACATGGCACATGCATATGAGTGTGTTTATGCACTGCTTGGGAAAGAGCTGTCACAGAATAATTGTGTACTGTAGACATTTATTTGCACGTTGTAAACAGCCCTCCTGAGTGGTATGGATTTTTATTTTTAAAGGCCTTTCTTTCACTGTTCAGTGCAGTCTGCTGGTCTCCCAGTTTCCACAGTTTTCAAGGGGTTAAAAATGCTTGATTCATTCTACCCTTTTCCACTTTCAATTTTCAGCTGCAGCCCTAGAGGTGATTGGGAATTAAAATGCTGTGCCGTCCTGAGCTGACTTTGTCTTTTGAATGAAGAATGCCCCGCCTACCTCTGTGCTAACTGTGCATGCAAAATGCAAAGACACTATCTATTGCCACCAGGAACTAGGCTGTAGAAGGCTCCACCCCCACCCCTAGTTGAGGAAAAGGAGAAATAGGCCCTCTCCATATATGGTCATAACAGAATACTGTGAGCTTTAGCTGTGACGTAGGGAACACTTAAATCAGGTCACAGTACGGCAATGGTTTATTCTGTGTATGACTTCCAGAAAGAACAAAATAAAGATTTAACAACTTAAAAGAAAACAAAGTCATTTTTTATATTAACCTCTTCAGAAGGAGTTTTCTCAGGTGATACAAAAGCATGCTTCCTTCCTGTAAATCTTGTTTTCTGCTTTGGATGAGGGAAGAGTTGATTTTTGTGATATGCATCTATCCCAATTTTTTCTAGTCAGGTAATAATTTAAATATAGGTGACAACAACTGAGAATTTTATGTTCAATGCTATTATCTCTCATCACATCTTCAGTTTGGAATAATAAGAAATTCTAGTGATATTTGCTGTGCAGTACATTATTTTTTTTTCTTTTGTTATTGCTATATTAGTGGTGAACAAATAATATTCATGCAGTGTGTTATTTAGGAATGTCAGCATCCTCAAATAAACTAAATGTTTTAAGATTACATCTGGTGCATGCTTTTTTCCCTGGACTATTAATGTACTTTTCCAGTTTCTTTAATATTGTTTGTATATTAAAGGTGTGCCTGATTACATTTCTACTTGCTATTCTATCTCTGTATATTTAGTTCTCTGCCTACTATGGCCTTTGCTTTCTTTTGAGAAGGTTAACAAGCTTAATTTCTCAATGATACTCTTTCTGAACTGACATGCACTCACAGAAAAGGGAGATGGGGGGAAGGGTGGGAGAGAAAGAGAGAGAGAGAAGACCAGCCATCCGTAACACAGATACATTAGTATGACATTTTATTTAGTTTAAATATTCTCTACTAAACAGCACACATGAATGTGCACATGCACGCACACGCACATGTGTGCACATTCAAAAATAAATGCACACAAAAAGATCTTTCATGGGAGCAGAAGAGCAGAGACCACAGCCTTCCAATCCCAAGGCAGATGTGATTTTTGTGTAACAAATGCATTTTGCAAAATTGAAAAATCACATCCTCATTTTCAGAAATCCCTTTCTATTGCACTGATCAAAAACTGTATTTTAAATATGATTCCTAGTGACTGTGTAATCAGAACTCTCAACTTCTTAAGAGCAAAAAATCTGGACAAAGCCTAAAATGATGGCGGGACAAATAGGGACAGATTTTAAATATTGCTCTTACAAACTTAGAAAATTGATAGAATAATAGGTTTTGCATTAGCATGAATTTTCTGAAGGATGTGAAGTCTTAAACTCAAATGTTTGTCATTATTTAATGACTTCAATCATCAGCTATTTGCTAGAGAAGTACAGATTTTAGGAGGAACACACCAAAAATATGAGGCAAAATTTGGACATTCTGCAAAACACTGAACAGTTGAGAGGTATGTGTGTAATCAATGTACTTTAAGGTTAGTCCAGCAAATCCCTAGATTATTTGAAACAATCTCCAGGATCATTTGCCCTGATGTTGTACCAACATTAATAAAATAACAAAAGCACTTCAATCAATCTAGCTGATTACCTATTCACAGAACAATATGCAGGAGTTGTTCTTAAACAACCAGTTTAGTTAGCTACCTTACTGCAAAGCCTTTTGGTAAATTATTGTATTAAATATATTTTAATGTTTAATAATATGTCATCACTAAATCCAGTGGAGCATAAATGAAACTACTGTATCTTCTGAAACTTTTCTTTCTTTTTTTGTTAAGTACATTTAGTTCCCTCGTTGCGTATCATTCAACAAACACAGGGGTGTGATATAATGTCAGCAGTACACATGGGCAAACAGTGGATATTTCGATGGTATGGAATGTCAATACAGGGGATGAGAGCTCTCCTGCATGCATGCGCGCATGCACGCGCTCAAGTGTGTGTGTGTGTTTTAGGATTGGGTAGGTTGAGGGTCAGGGAAGAATGAAGGATGAGTGTTGAGTGTTTGTGTGTGTTTGTGTTTTTAGGGTTAAGTTAGGGGATAGATGTAGTGTTGTTTGTATGTGTTTGTGAATGTTTGTGTGTCTAAACCTGTGTTGTGCAGTGGCAGTATTAGAGGAAGGTTTTAATGATGTTAAGGTGTAGGGTTAGGGTTGGGGAATGGGGTAGCATTAGGGCTATCACCCATTACCAAGGCGGTGCAGGAGTTAGAGCCACAGTGGAGCCAGAAGAGCTTTGGTAATAAAGGTGGAAGGAAATAGGAATACAAAGCAATCCTTAGCATTAGTGGTGAAGTAAGAGAAAACATTGCATCACTGTAAATCTTTTCTCAAAGATAGGGAGAAAGCATGGATAAAGTTTCAAAAAAACAGAACCCAATCAACAAAACAAAATTACTCAGAACTCTATAATAAAGCCAAGAAACTCATTAAACTAGACTAAATTAATTACTACCAAAACCTCCAGGAAAACGTACTCACAACCCACAAAATTTCTGGGCCACTATAAATTCTATACTTCAACCAGGTAAATCTGTTACTCTTATGCCAGCAACAGTAAACAATCATGATGACTTCCCCAACTAGTTCAATAAATATTTCATTGAAACAGTTCAGGCCCTTGCAGAAACCAAAAGTAATAGTAGCTGCCCTACCCTAGCATCCTGACAAAATAGCACAAACACACAAGATAAAATCTTCCACTTTAGTTTGCACCCAGTGTCAGTCAAATCCATTTTAAAACTTCTCCATAAACTTAAACTATCCACCCTGGCCACAAATAATCTACCAGCAGAATTCCTGCAGATAACTGCAGAGGCTATAACCTATCCTGTTGCTATTCTTATTAATAGATCAATATCAGAGTGCAAAGTACCTACTATATGGAAAACCTCCCATATAATATCACTACGCAAGGGTAGCAACTCCCTAGAGCTCAATAACTACCATCTGATTGCTATTCTGTCACCCTTATCTAAAATACTAGAAAGAGTTTTTCACACTCAACTAATGGACTACCTTCTAAAAAACAATCTGCTATTTAAATATCAGCATGGCATTAGACCCTCGAATGTCCTTTTCCAATACAGTTAACCACCACAGAAACAAGGAATGACTAGTCCCTGCTATATTTTTAGAGCTAGCTAAAGCTTTTGATCTGGTCAACCATAATAGATTTCTTAATACACTATCCACCCTAAACATGAGCACCCCTCTATCTCATGTTTTAAAAGCTATCAGTATGCCACCAAGCAGTAACATGGCAGAACCAACTGCCCTCTATTTTACTAATATCCTTAGGGGTCCCTAAGGGCTCCAGCCTTGTCCCATTATTCTTCTCTCTATTTAACAATCAGCTCTCATCCTCCACGCCCACTAGTACAAAATACAATTGACACCACCCTCATATGTGCAGCCCACGCATTATATGACATTCACTCCCTAAACCAAAACTGCCTTTCAGTAGCTGAGACCTGGTTCACTAACTCCCAGTTTATTCTGAACCCAAATAAAACAAAACCATTTCTTTTCAGGCCTTGTAGACCCCCCCAAGTGACAATTTTAGCATCATGTCCAATAATAAAACCATGATTGCCCCTACCACCCACACTAAACTGTTAGGTGTAGAAATAGACAATAACCTAAGATTTGACATTTATATAGCCCAAACTATCAAGAAAGTTCACAAAAAACTATGGCTCCTCTATCGGAACAAGCAGTTTCTCTCTAATCACACAAAAACCACTATAGCCAGGACACATCTGTTGCCTACCCTCTTCTACACATCCCCAATACTAACTAACCTTCACAAAGCTGACCTAAACAAATTACAAGATTGCTAGATTTGCAACAGAGACCTCATATAGGACCTATCAGTATGTACCTCTGAAACAACTAAACTGGCTTGCTCTGCCTCAGCCACTGAAATTCAATCAATTGTCACTGGCACACAAATTATACTAGTACCCAGCAAAAACTCCAGCACTCCAGAATCGAATTCTACCTTATTATACAACAACAACCTTATGAGCTAGTATGCAAAACCTCCTAGATGTCATCAAACATAGTAATGATGCTGGGAAATCTGTCTTCAGCTACTCTGTTTCTAAAGCTTGGAACACCCTACCTAGCTACTTGACTTCCATTAGCTCCACCACACAATTTAAATAGCTCCTCAAAACACACTATATGAAAAACTGGTTATGCTCCTGTGACTTCCCAGGATAAACATTTACTTAACAATCTATTCTCCATCTTAACCCAATATGCCTTTACAAAATCCTTCTCTATCTACAGAACTAGTCCATCTGTATTCTTGTATTGATGCCGAAATATCGATATTTTTGCCCCTCTAGACATTATGTTCACTAAATAATTCTGCTTCTATTTTTCATTTCATAGTGCTTACTACACAGTTATGCTGCTTCACCCCTTTTCACTTAAGTAACAATTTGACTAACTGCAACATCTCATCTGTTATAATGAAGACAGTCACCATAGAACGTTGTCCCCTAATGGCTGCTCAGACGAAACACCACAGAATTACAGCACCTCAGGACTGTAGCTCGTTTAAAATCCACAAATATGAATAAGACTTTGCTGGCAAAAATGCTGGCTGCAATCCAAATATAATTAAAACACAGTTTTATTCGATGAGGACAAGCGCTTCAGCCAAACTGGCTTCTTCAGACTATACAATTCATGCTTTGTGAATGAAGTTTAAGTAACCCACCCATTACAATGATTGGTGAGAAAACATAATTAAATAATTAGTAAAATAATGGCTAAGTGCTCAAATACAAAGGGCTTAAAGCCATACAAAGTTAAAAGCATTCATATCACTGGCTTAAAACAGCTAATAATACAAATACAAGTACACTTAAAAACATTATATACATATACTTGATATTATTAATCAAACTTTAGAATGTGAGCTTAGATGGATAATAAGAATGAGAGCAGATGAGCCGCCAGGCTTGAATGACAGGGTACAAATCAAACCTGTATTAAAGAATAGGAGAATTTTCAGACCTAAATAATATAAATGAATTAATTACTATAAGTATTATAGTATACATGCTAGGATTGTTTATTTGAAAGTATATGTATATAATGTTTTTAAGTGTACTTGTATTTGTATTATTAGCTGTTTTAAGCCAGTGATATGAATGCTTTTAACTTTGCATGGCTTTAAGCCCTTTGTATTTGAGCACTTAGCCATTATTTTACTAATTATTTAATTATGTTTTCTCACCAATCATTGTAATGGGTGGGTTACTTAAACTTCATTCACAAAGCATGAATTGTATAGTCTGAAGAAGCCAGTTTTCTTGTCCTCATCGAATAAAACTGTGTTTTAATTATATTTGGATTGCAGCCTGCATTTTTGCCAGAAAAGTCTTATTCATATTTGTGGATTTTAAACGAGCTACAGTCCTGAGGTGCTGTAATTCTGTGGTGTTTCGTCTGAGCAGCCATTAGGGGACAACGTTCTATGGTGACTGTCTTCATTTATCTTTACTTGGTTACGCTTTCCCCGATCTCTGTTTGTGTGCTGTGTTGCCTTTTAGTGATTCATCTATTATAATGTTTCACCCCTTTTACTTACTAACAGTTTGACTAGCTGCATCATACCACACTGCCACAATGAGTGTAACATATCATGTATCCCATTTATAATGCTGAAATGAATGATGTATCTTCTAAGTGTGATTTCTATAGTAGTATCATCAATATCATTCTTAGGAATGAATATTGTTTTTACTATGTACTATATGATATGATATGAGTGTCTCTCTTTTTGACTGCTAATCTGTTATCTGGAGATGTTTACTATGTTATAACTTAATATCCATAGTCTAAGTGTTGTTCATTTCTTCCTGACTGATATATGTATTTAATCTGGAGCTTTTCTCCTGGGCGTCCGCTGAAAATGGACTCAGACTTTCCCAGTAAACAAATGTGAAATAAAAATAAATAAATAAATCATATGTCAGCAAGTGACAGTGATCTGATTAGCAACAGGATCAGAGCAGTGCAGGACAGGCTAGAGTAACTCCAGCCAGAGTAATATAGTTAGACAATGCATGAAATGGAATTGAACTGAAAGCCACTAACCACAGGACTCCCAGTGCAGTTCAAAGCAAACCAACTTGTCTGTGGATGACGATGCTCACTGTAATCTCCAAGCCCAGGGTCACACATCTCCCAGTCAAGGGTCTTCACCCCATTAACAACCCCTGTCCTTAAAATCATATAAATAAGATATCATAACATGTTTTGGAAAATGTACTGCATTACAGCATTGCATATATGCAACCACTATCTCAGTGTCACAAATGCTGTTCTTAAGTCAGAACTTATTGTCCTGCTTAAACTTAATAAAACAAGATTTCAGGAGACAAATAGGAAACAAGTAATAAGAAGCTTTAGCACAGTAAGCATGTGCTAGAACATGCTAACAGAACTGAAAAAAATGGGTTGCAGGACTACGGTTTTCAGTAGGAAGGCCTCTCATAAACACTACTTGGGAAATAGCACATGGAAAATTCATGCAAACAAAATTCAAAAGTGCTTCACTTCTGAAGGTCTATCTTTTTTAGCATATTTGCTCAGTTTTGAAAGACTTCTTGATGGCCATTGTCATATCCCATGAAGGCAAGGGGAGCATCCTGAGAAGGTAGATGATCATACCTTTGAAAGATGAATTGCCATTGTCATTCTTAAGACTGACATATGACCAATAGTGTGCCCCTAGAAGAATGGAACGTCATGACGATATCCACTGTGGATAAAATAACAGTAGTATATTCCTAGATGGACGAATCGCCACAACCATACTCAAGAACAATGGGTGGCTATTAGATTATTTTTGGAAAGATGGATCACTACATTTGTATACAAAAATAATGGATGAATAGTAGTTTATTATTGGAAAGATGGATCACCACAGCTATATGTTTGAATTACAACATGTTTCATCATGGTTATATCCAAGTAAGACTCATGACCAATAGTTATTCCTAGAATAGATTATCACAGCTGCAGACAAAAAGGAAACATGACCAGTAGTTTACTTCTAGAAGTATGGACCACCAAGCCATATCCAAGAAGAATTCACGAGAGAGGATATGCTCCAATAATGATGAATGACAATAAGACTGAGCCTCACTTTGGCTGGATGACCATAGCCATACCTCAACCATAATGGAACATGCATCATATACCCCTATAAGGAGAGGTACAGAAAAAAACAAACAAAAAGAAATAGGTAAAAGGGCCCAGATTATAGACACTTTTAAAATGCTTGTACTATTAACTTAAAACTTCTCAAAATAATGTTCAATTTTAGGATGGCTGGATCAAAAGTTTGAGAACAAATTAGGGTTGTACCTCCACAATCTGTATAGTGGGGAAGTACATTTGGAATTATATGATGACACAATAGCAAGGTATATCAAGTTTCCTTCCTTGTGGTTATATTACTTCAGAAAAGGTGGTCTAAAACCTTAATGTAGCAACAGTGTTTTTCTCTGTCCTAAAATACAATGCTATTATTTTCCAAATCTCAAGTCTTTGCTACCCAGATTGCTTTACATTCTTCCGTCAGGTTCATCTGAGCAGTTCTTCTCTTCTGTATTTTGTGTTCTTCTACTTTTACTATACCATTACAGTTCTCTAACATTTAATGCCATGTCTTTTGAGAAACATTCAGGCTTTCCCTTCATTTTGTGTCGATTTTTCATGTATACACATTTAATCATCTCTAACGGTAATTTGATTTCCTTCAAATTTGCCATTACTCCTTCTAGATTACTTCCTTTTGATTTTGGGGTGCATAGTCTCACTCTGGAAAAATTGCACTGCCTAATTTCAACAATTTCCTGACTTTTTGGTTGCATTTACTTTGAACACACTATATTGATTTTTTTCCTGCATGACTACTGACTTCTTTTACAAAGTCGTTCTTTGGATCCCAAACTAATAGTGCCTGATCTGACATTTTTTCCAATATCATTGAATTCTTATGCAAACTGTTGATTCATGACCCTTATAAAGAAGGGTGGGTAATTTTATTTCTGTGTGCATTTCCAACAGACAGTAGCCTTTTTAGTTAATTCAGATCCTTTGTGAGATATATCTCATACTGTTTTCTAAGTGTCATTTCTCTTCCTGCTTGTTTTCTTTCTCTCATTAGAAAGTGGGATCTATAATTAATACTTAAGCAAGCAGAAGTGCCATTTCTTGCATTTGAGGTGATTCACAATGTCTTACTTTCACTAACATGTTATGTTACTGTTTCTGTAAATTATCTTTTTTTCTGAGCCCTCTCTGAAAATGGACATTACCCTGTATGGCTAACTGGGTCAATAAAATATAAATCAATCAATTAATCAATGAATATTTTATTCTGGGTAACATCTGTGGATGTAGGTCAATGTCTGTGGATTTTCTTTTTCTGCACCGCTGAAATCATTTCCTGGCAGACTGCACTAAATGAGACAATTTTATGATAATTTTTAGACTGCACTTTTTGTATTGTCGACTAAGTCTATACTAAGTTCCTTTATTCTATGTCATATACTGCTATTACTTCTTCCAGGTAATGCTAGTAGCTAGAAACTCAGCTACAGATTACTATGACATTAGCCGTAAGTATTCTAAGGCTCCATCCTCCTTTAACAGCTCTAGATATACTGACTGTTGAGGGGTTTCCTGAGTTCATTTTTGATCGGTACTTAGATACTGGCTTAGGGTACTGTACATATGCAGTGACTGAGCAGAGTTTGAAATGTGTCCTTTTGAATTTGTATTCTGCCATGGTTAACAGCTATGAATAAATAAAGCATATTATAATAAAGCTAATCAATATAAATGAGTCAATAATTTCAGGCAAAGCTTGTGCACAGAATGACCCTCGAAGAAATTTGCACAGAATGTTGCTTCTGCCTTCAACAATGTTCTTGGCGAATTAATGTGTCATATAAAACAAACACAGAGTTTCACAAGATGGTAGCTGAGCAAATGCCAATCATAACATTTGTGGTAATTTCTTACAGTGTACTAATCATTGTCTACTATTCTCTGCTTCTTGTTAGATTTCTTCATTTGATTGCTTTAGCCTATAGGAGTCTTTCACTAATGTATCTAAAGGTAAATGAACTTAAACATTATCATATGTTAGTGTCCTTAAAGGGTGGTACAGTGGCACTTACTGACTGATGTGAAAAACGTGTCAAAATTGTCCCAAAGGTACACCACAGAAATGCAAAGCCAAATTAAGTTGCATGCACATTTTCAAATCAGAGCTGCTTGAATATAATGCCTTTATATTTGTATAGGACAGCTAAAGTGAAAGTTAAATCTGTACTGAAAGGACAGAGCTTAGACTGAAGTAAATGAGCATAGTAAACAGAAATAATTAATAGTAAATATAATGATATATAATATTAGAGTATTGCAATTATGATAAATGGAACAGGTAATTTTATTCTAGATATGTTTCATCTGCCACGCACTTAGCCAGATGATTTTTATTTTCTAAAGAAATTGTTCCTATTGCTATATTTCAGTGACCTAGAAGCAGTGTTCCACATATTGACTACTGCTCGAATAAACCAATGAATTACTTTAGCTGTCCTGTGATTTTTATTCACCAAGTCATTTAGAATTCCTTGATGTTTTATTGTCAAAGTTCCCTGTCTAGCACACTCCAACAATGCATATCACAGTAAAAGATCCATCTTTAGTTAAAAAAGTAACAACTCATTACTATATACTTTAAAAAGGATCAAGGAACTATTCTACTGCAGTCTACTGCAGCATGAAATTTTGCCACAAATAGTTAAGTAAGGAAAAAAAAATTCATGATGTGATTTTTTTTAGAGATTTTGGGGCACAGACTTCTGATGGCAGGGGAGTGGGCGTTGCCCTCTTGTAACATATTTAACTAGCTCCAAGTTTGTGGTATAGCAGAAGAAAAATGTACACTGTTTTAAACTTTTCCCTTTTAAATTACACACATGAGGGGAAGGAATTTCACAGTATATCTTTTTTATTTCTGACAAGTATTAAGCATCAACTTCTTGGCAGGAATTCGTAGACAAGTGTTGCCTACCTGAGCATGTGAGCATCACTAAATGGCATGTAGCCCATAGTGAGATGTTATGTAAAGCAGATTAAGTATGTATAAGGAATAGTATAGCACATGCATACAGAAGAAAGGGCTGTGTAGTAAAACAGAGGTGTCACGTCAAGGGGAAGAGCAGTGTTAGTCTGTTTCAGTAGATGAGATGTGCTACATTAAGGCCATAGCCTGATGTGTCAGAAGTCACTGCAAAGGCAGGCAAGTAAAACACTATTCACATACGCTGCATGTGCAATGAAGCATCACATGGCTGTTTGAGGGTCAGCACAACAAAATGCAAACCCAGCTCATAATATAAATGGGAAGGAAAGAGAAGGCCAGGAATGTAGAAAAGGGCAGAATAACAGTCAGAGTAAAATAAAGGTAACCATAAGGTATAACAGTGAGAAGGGCAATTTTTTAATTTATTTATTTGTTTATTTATTTATTTTTTTGTGAGGTTGTCCCATTTTCAATATACAAAGATGAGGAAAAGTAGGCAGGGACTGTAGCAAACGACAGGTGTGGAAGGAGCAGAGGGAGAATGAAAAGCAGCAAGTACAGTAAAATAGACATAAACCATCTACATTCACAGACAGATATGTTATGTAAACAAAAAGGTGGTATAACATGACACAGAGAGACAGATAGAGAGTAGATGGTGTGTGATAGGGAAATTTGGGGAATGACACACACTAGGAAGGGGGACACCTGGATGGAGACAGAGCAGGTGCCATAGATAGATGCTAGACCAGTCCTAAGGACAGAAACCAGCCATCAGTCACCTCCTTGACTGAATTCATGGGAAGGATGAACCTTTGGTCATCTAATGTTTGGGACCTGTTGGTCACATGACTCAAAAATAAATTAAGAAGCACTCCACTGTGCTTAGCTGGGCATATAGTTTATGGTGCACCTCAGTAATACCAGCTTCTGCAACTGATGCTGAAAGATGATGGGAGACCCACCTAGGTCACTATCAGTAGAAGATTATAAATCCCACTTCTGAGAGGTTACCGCAAAGGTAATCTGCAATCTTCTCAGTTCACCTTCAGCAAGGTGACCCCCCCATGCTTTTGCAGAGAGGCAGACCTAGCAAACCCTGGCAAGCCAGCACTAAAAGCATCAGGTGACACAGAGTGAGGTGACTGCCACTATTTCAGCACATGTGCCACAACTGAAAGAGAAGAAAAAGAGAACAGATTAGTACACACAGACATACACACACAGACACACACACACACACACACACACACACACACACACACACACACACACACACACACACACACACACACACACACACACACACACACACACACACACACACACACAGCACATATACAGCTGTAGATACACAGTGGAATAGCTCACATGGCATACTTACTTCACAGCTGAGAGATTCGCTCCTGCCTCCTGTGACATCCTGCAGTGTTGAGCTGTTGCAACCCAGACTGTGTAAAACAAATTATGCAGACCTTAGCAAACAGGGACACCAGGTAACAGAATAGGTAACAGAAACAAATATCAAATAAATACATAAATAAAAAAATGGAATAGGAAAAACATTGTTCTCAATTCATGCCCAATTTTCACTCTCCTTAATGTCTGCCTCTTACAACTGAAGATCAGGGAGTTACATTTGTGGGTTGTTGTGGTAATCCTAGCACCTTAATACCAGAACATGTGATGCCTGTGGTATTACTCATTATCTTGGCAAGCTCACTTCAGACATCCATTTTCCAGAAAAGCCCATCATAATGCCCCAGCAGTAGATCCTGAAGAACTACATTCCACAGAAGCTGAATTATCCATGGTCACATCTTAGATCCACTTAAGGAGCAAAATAGTACTTTCTTGTGAAGGATGCACATTTAGGCATCATGTGATGCACATATAGCATAAAGCAGTAGTGCAATGGTGCACTAATACAGATTTATTGTGCTGCGACACTGTGCTGTGCATCTCCACAGGCTGTATGCATGAGCGTATTGACCACATGCTTCTCTAGAACCATGCTGACCATGGCTAGTACTATCTGTTGCAATTAAGAGGCAATGGTACAAAATTGCCTCATTAGCATAATTACCAGATAATGATGTTCTTATTAGTATGACTTTAAAGTGGGGATGCCATTTTGTGAGATAACGCTTATAAAGAAATATTTGTGGAATAAAAATTTTGCAGAATAGCTCTGTGGAATTGAAATTAAAACTACTGCAGAAAGAAAACTTGTCTGTTAATGTAGGCCAGCATTGCAATTCACCCCATGATGGATGGCAGTAAAAGGGAGATGGGCATGTGTGAATGGGAACCCAGCTTAGTGGCACTGTACTGTTGTAATATGCTACAGTGGTAGGCAGTCCATGGTCATTGGGCTCCTAGGAAAGGAAAGGACACACAAGGCATGATTACCTGATTACTCCCTATACATACAGGTACACATAGCAATACAGTGGTAAGGGGGGGTTATAACAGGTTGTTCATAGCAGTACACAGGGATGATAAGCAGATACAAGAAAGGGTATAGACAGACCATGCGCTATAGTTATGATGGGAGTGACTCACCAGTTGCCTTCTCCATAGCTGTCCTTTCAGTTATCTCTGGACTGCAACTTCGACAACCCACACATCAAGGTAAATATTTCTCCATATACTGTACAAATGCACTGTTGTCTACCCCTATGCATATCATAGTAAATACAGAAATATTCATGATTGTTTTCAAATCTGTGATCTATTCATGCTTTTACAGGTTCTACTGGAAGGTCATTGTTCCCGTCTACTCAACACTCATTAGTCCCATTACAGAGTACAATGCCCCTTTTGGAATGTACCTCACAAGACATCTGCAACAGCTGGAAAGGCCACAGAAGTACCTCACAAAGAGTATTACTGGCCTCAAACAGATGCCCTACACTGACCGTCTCAAAAAACTCCAGCTTTACTCCGTAGCATATCACCTACTCTGAGGTGATATCTGCCTAACATATAAAGCTATGTCAAACCCAGAGCTGTTGGACATGCTACACCTAAAGAAATCCCACTCCCTCTGAGCTACATGCTCTAGGGACCTAAACCTTGTCACCACAATAAACGGGACATGCTGGAGGGATAGATTCCTGTCCCAGAGTCTTCCCATACTCTGGAACAGGCTACCCATCTATGTCAAGCAAATTCTTCATTAGCACTCTTCAAGAAAAATCTTGATGAGTGGATGGGAAATAGGAAATACACCCCAGGGATCAATTCTGTGTCTCTGCTCGACAGTGGCACAGGAAACTAACTTTCTTGGGTGGCATAAGCCAGGGAACCTTGTTGGCTAGGCTTACGTAGGCCCTTGGGCTGATAGCCTAGTACCTACCTATGAACCTATGAACCTAACGCAACAGGACATCTAATGCCTAATGTTAGACCACCTGTAGTTGATAGTGATGGCAACATGTACATGGCACAATCTTATGGCACAGTGGAACTTTTAGCAGGACACCTGTAGTTGACAATGATTACAACATGTACATGGCACAATCTTATGACACAGTGTAACTTTCAGCAGGACACCTGTAGTTGACAATGATTACAACATGTACATGGCACAATCTTATGGCACAGTGGAACTTTCAGCAGGACACCTGTAGTTGACAATGATTGCAACATGTACATGGCACAATCTTATGGCACAGTGGAACTTTCAGCAGGGCACCTATAGTTGACAATGATTACAACATGTACATGGCACAATCTTATGGCACAGTGGAACTTTCAGCAGGACAGCTGTAGTTGACAATGATTACAACATGTATATAGCACAATCTAATGGCACAGAGGTACTTTCTGCAACCTTAATTTGGGAGGGGTCACCTGCATCCCCCATGTCACAGGCATCTTTGTGGGTATAAGCTGACCCCACAGCCCCACTTTTGCATGGTGGAACTGTCAAGCTTCCTCTGAGACCCCAGCACACATAGCATCTGAAATCTCCACTGCTTCTAATGTGTGTGGATAGCCACCATCAGTAAAAGATGGGGTCTCATGGTGCTGCCTTGACATAAGGTCAGTCCAAATTCTGAGTATTATACTTACTATGGATAATTGGATGTATAAGCCAGTGTTTCTGGCACAAACAGCTGCAGGTTATGCAATCCATGGCCATGGAAGGGTTCAGATGTATATTGGCTGGACACATGCCAACTATATTCAGACTGCACAAACTGTAAGTTGTCTCATAGTTAGGGACACCAGCACTGTCTGAGTTGAAATCTTGGACCCCATCACCATGCTGCTTACATATATAGCCCCATAGATATACCCCTTTAGTAACCCCTGTGGGCACATGGAGTGCCATGCCTGCTTGTGGCTATTGGTCAGGTCATGAATGATGAAACTTTTTTAAGGTCCCAGTATGTAACATCCAGATTGAATGCATGAAACTACATAAAGCCCCCAAACTGCATACTAGTACAGTGAACATTACCAATGGCCATGACACAGCACCTCAACACCATCACATGATGATGTGATCTCTAACTCCCAAAACTTACTAACATATTAAATGGCTACTGAACTCTTTTCCTTTGCCTCTGCCTCATGCCACATTGTTGTCACCTGATATTTTGTCCACCCATGCAAGTACTGATGACTAATCTCTGCCCACCCTTTTACTTGTGTACATGTATGGTTATGCTTGATGCACAGCATGGACAGTCCATGCACTGCCTTGTACAGATTGGGTGTGACAATGCATGTATCTTGTTATTCTGTACTGTCTGTGCCATGGTCCACCACCATGAATGTTATGGACCAGGTGCTGATTCCTTGTCAGTGTCTTAATGTTTTGTTCCACCAACCTGTTCACATGTGGTACTGATGTGTCCTGTTTGTCCCTATCTGTACACTTTTGTCTTCCCTTTTGGATCTATGGCTATGGTGGGGCAAGCTGTCCCCTCTTTTGGAGGACATCCCTATTTTCAGATCTGATTTACTCCTGCACATGATGTAGCAATTTTTGTAGTTCTGACCGTGTATTCAGGCTTTATTTACCCCTTTCACACATTTTCTGAATCCCTCTTATCACACATTATTTTTTAATCTGTCCAGTACAGAGAAAACCACACTATTCAACCAAAATACTAGCGTTGACAATGATTTAAAAAAAGAGCACAGACACCATACATCTTCCTTTTTCAGAAGCAAAAATAAATTATCTTGTTTGGTAGAATTTTGCAATACAGTTCATTAAAGTCTACATATTTTACACTGCCCCTTTGATGATGTGCTTATATTTTTCCATCATTTTGTCACTCTGTTTTCTTAAACGTGTTTCTGAGTAGTATCCCACGTTCTTAATGGAAACAAGGAGAGTTAGATTCTAGTTGGTATTCAAATGTTAAGCTAATTAGACAGCCAGCTATCGTGTTGGATGTACTTACTTTTAAAGGGTCTTTGTACTTATTTCAATGTCTGTTAGTTGAGAGGTATGCTGCTTGCATGGTTTCTTTCTGCATTAGGTGTTGCTATGTATTGCTACATGGCACACAAGATTTTGCTGCAGATCTCTGTTGCATATTTCAGCACCCCATGTAATATGTCATAGCAACAGCAACCCTTCAGTTGTCATAATATGTACTTTGTGAGATTACATGTATCTGCATGGGTTCTATTGTATACCATACTATGGTCGGGGGGGGGGGGTGACAGCAGTCAATATCCATGGCTCGAAGACATTGTCTATAACACATAAAAGTCAGGCCATTATAAGGACCTGCTTCCTGCTTGTATGGTGCATGTGTATACTTCCTTGCATAATCTGCCTATATGAAAACCTATAACTTGTAATTTGATAATCCTATGGGAAGTGTACTTACATGAACTGCTGGTATACGTCATGCATGTACCAAATGTGTGAGTCATGGGAACTCCATGGATGGAGCATAGACGCAATACCCTTTGCATTAAAGACCACCTGGCAGTGAAGCCCTTCTCATTAATGTGTCTCAGCCTTTGTAGACCTGCTGGGGCATTAATGACAATATATGATCAATCTGTGGCTTCCAAAAGCCTCAAGGAAATGGACTATGCTGTAAAGGGCTGCTTAACTGTGGTTCTCTCCTTTACAGTTCTAGGGAGCCAATATGCTCCTCCACATACTGCTGCAAATCATCGAGAAAATGATGTCAGATAAGTGAGAGTGGCAGCTGTGATGTCACTAACATGTCTCCTGTAGGTCACTGGAAGTTACCCGTAGATACCATGTTTAATGCTGCAAATACTTTTGTACAAACTTGAATGGGCAATGCATGCTTCTCCCTCGAATTTGCTTGGGAATGGTACAGTTTAATTAGATGAAATCTAATCTCCCTGCTCACATGCCAGTGGTTCAAAATTTGCTGCGGTATAAGGTATTGGTAAAAAAGGCACTGGCTGTACCATCTGCAGAGGCATGGATGGCTGTAATGCCCTAATACATGCTACTCTGTAGAAACCATTGCCATTTCTAGCATATCCAGGTCTCTGTACATAAAATTTTCAGTGTTCAGAACAGGTTTATGTTGCTGTGCAGTGCACCTGTTTTGTATTTCTGAATGGTTCTACCATGCTTCATGTCATATTTTTATAATCTGTGTCCTCCTTTGCTTGTGATCCCTCATTCACATATCATTGTGCAGTGAATTGCATGTATTGCATACCCAGGTGTATTTCCATTTGTGTGGCTGTGCGATCCTTGTATCTGAATCAATCATATCCTGTTGTGCCATTGTTGCTACTGCTTGAATTAATTTGCACTGCACAAGCATTTTCCTAAATGTCTACAATTCGTGTCCTTATCTACTAAATATCTTAGAAGAAAATCTGTATCCCTTGCATTTTCAAGGTGTCAACATGCAGTACACACTTTTTACACATATTACAGTGGAGTATAACAGTGGTGACATCTTTCTGCTTGTTAAGGGGCACACTATTGGTTTCTATTGACAGTGGACTTGGACAATAGCATTATATAGGGTTTAGGGACAAGCTTATGGGAAAGGTAGAATGAAACAAATGAATACCAATTATTCTTTTAGTGGGGCAGCACTAGCAGTGGATTTTGATAGTAACAGTGGCAGAGCTTAGTTTCAATCAAAACTCCTAGACTTGAATAGTTGCAAACAACTGTCTTATGCTGGAAGGCTAGCAATGGCATAGAAGACTAGATAAATTCTTTGGAACAGACAAACTGCATGCCACATGTCACAGAAAAGATCGTATCAGTAAACAAGTTAGTAAACAGAAAGTCTACCAGCTCCCTGCAAGGTATTCTGGAAAAATGCCCATGCTCCACAACATTAGCACCCAGACCATGTCTCTGTCTCTATCACACATAAATCTGTACACGCATGCATGCATACATGCACATGCATGCACGCTCACACACACATGCACGCGCGTGCACATACCAGATATATCGGCTAGTTTAGTAATCTGTTCCCTGTCTGAACAGGGGTGGCCTTCCATCACTGTGATATCCAGCAACTACATTGATTGACAGCCAAATAAAAGAATTAACTAATGCTGTTTTGGCTTGAAGTCAGATAGAAGAACAGAAAAACAAACTTGCCATTGTTTGAATTTTTATGTAATATAAAGTAAATCAGATAGTATTTTTTATTTATTTTCTTTTTAAACATGCCAGCTGGATTCTATTATGTTAATACATTTAAAACAACTGTGAGAGAAATGGTGTGTGTGTGTGTGTGTGTGTGTGTGTGTGTGTGTGTGTGTGTGTGTGTGTGTGTGTGTGTGTGTGTGTGTGTGTGTGTGTGTGCGCACTTTCCGGGTAGTAGCCACTGTCTGGGTGCTGGGTTAGATAGTGAGCCATATATTGTGCCTCTTTCATGATGCCCATGTGAGAATGGATACGTTTATCAATGTTTGAGGCCAGTGCCATATATATTTAGTTTACAATACTTTTCCACATATAATCTGTACTCTGTAGTCATGGTCACATCTGCTAAAATTTGCACTAAACTGCAGAATGGAATGTATTTGAAGGGAAAAAGAAGTCACGTGATCTTAAAGGTCTAAAAACAGCTTAACCTCTAGCAACAAAAGGCAAGTCATTATCAATTGAATTCAGCAGGACTGCCAGCTGTAAGCAAAGCAACACCTGCTTGCCACTGTATTAAAAATAAAATGTTGAGCTTCAGCTGATAATCCTTGTGTTGAAAACCTACTACAGTATCTTTTGATTGTATACACACATTTCCTGGCTCTCATCTGATATGTCCAATTAAATCTCTGCCTAGAAGCAGCTAAACTGTATGCCCAAAACAATATCAGCTGCAGATTATATCATTCTTTATCACTGTCATACTTTTATGACAACATGGGTTCTATTTGTTTTACGGAATTCTACAAATTTTACTTTTTGTTTTAGGGTGGTTGCCTTTCATTGATTTCTGTTAAGTAAACTATGATTTCTATTATAGTTTTCTGCTAAAGGTAAATTCAGTAGAAATGCAGATGTCATAGAAGTAACAACTGAATGCAGAGTTAATTTTAGTTCTCATACTCTTCTCCAGGATATATTTATATGTCACATGACTCTACTCCAGGATACATTTATGGGTCACATGCTGCTCTAAATTTTTTGACATCCCCATACTTCCATTTCTGCGCATAGCTTTTGCCATGTATTCCTAACCTTCGGTATGAAAGAAATATTTCTTCACCTCACAGATGCTTCATTCGCTCATGATATTATTTTCACTTGGTGTTCTCCACACATACATCTTTTTTTACTTCCATTTGTTAGGTATCCCTTTCCTTCCTGAATTGCTAAGACTGCTTTATGAAAAAAATAGCTAAAATGGGTCTTAGTCTATCTAATCACATAAGTCGAAGAGTTGCAAAGGCCTGGTACCACAAACCTCACACAGCATCTTTTGATAAGATGCACACAAGTTTCTATGACTTTTTTCGGCATTTTCCTCTCATCAGGCGTACACTTGTTAAACTGCTTAAATTTCTTATCGTGTCTTTTGGTAAAGACACTGTATGATACTGTTTGCTTTCCTCAAAAACATTAATTCTGTTTATATTTCAGTAACAGTGGGGTTTTTAGTTTTATACACTGTAGCCAAAGTCACATCTCAGTAACTGCATATATACAAAGCATAACCTTTTTCATTCTACAACACCTTTATATCTTTAGCTTTGTACTCCATCAGCTTTTCTTATTGCATTTTCACATTAATTTATTTGCTTAAGTCATCTCAAATGGCCATTTCAGGCATCCTTCCACTTTTTTATTGAAAGCAATTCTCTTCTTTCATTGATTTTTCTTTCTAAGCTGGTTATTTAAGTTCTCAGCTGTCCTTGATTTTACAGAATGTCCCTGATTTTGCCTCATTTCTGACAAATCTGTGATGATTACAGTCAGTAAATAATGGCAGAAATTTGGTTTTCAGGCTTCACATTTTATTTATTTTATTTAAATGTATCCTAATGCAAAACATATGTAATATGTAATAGGTGTAATGATGAATGCTGTTAGTGCATATGCTCCACAAGTTGGGTGGGAGATGGATGAGAAAGAAAAATTTTGGAGTGAGTTGGATGAAGTGGTGATGACTGTACCCAAGGGTGAGAGAGTGGTGATTGGAGCAGATTTCAATGGGCATGTTGGTGAAGGGAGCAGAGGGGATGAGGATGTGATGGGTATGCATGGTGTTAAGCAAAGGAATGCAGAAGGTCAGATGGTAGTGAATTTTGCGAAAAGGATGGACATGGCTGTGGTGAATACATATTTTAACAAGAGAGAGGGGCATAGGCTGACATACAAGAGTGGAGGAAGATGCACGCAGGTGGATTATATCTTATGTAGAAAGGCTAGTTTGAAGGAGATTGGAGACTGCAAAGTGGTGACTGTGGAAAGTGTAGTTAGGCAGCATAGGATGGTGGTTTGTAGGATGACATTGGTGATCAAGAAGAGGAGGAGTGTGAGGGCAGCACCAAGGATCAAATGGTGGAAATTGTAAAAGGGTAATTGTGAGGTGAAGTTCAGGGAAGAGTTAAGACAGACACTGGGTGGCAGTGAAGAATTACCGAATAGCTGGGTAACTACAGCAGAGCTAGTAAGGGAGATGGCTAGAAAGGTGCTTGGTGTAACATCTGGAAAGAGGAAGGAGGACAAGGAGACCTGGTGGTGGAATGAGGAAGTACAGGAGAGTATACAGAGAAAGAAGCTGGCGAAGAAGTGGGATTGTCAGAGAGATGAAGAAAGTAGACAGGAATATAAGGAGATGAGGTGCATGGCAAACAGAGAGGTGGTGAAGGCTAAGGATAAGGCATATGAAGAGTTATATGAAAGGCTGGACACTAAGGAGGGAGAAAAGGACCTGTACTGATTGGCTAGACAGAGGGACCGAGCTAGTAAAAATGTGCAGCAGGTAAGGGTGATAAAGGATAATGAGGGAAATGTACTCACACGTGAGGACAGTGTGTTGAGCAGATGGAAACAGTATAACAACTTACAGAAACAGACGACCACAGGAGTAGAAGAAATAACAACAGCTACTTATCAACCACGCAGCTTTAATTATTGTAAGCGCTTTCGAAGGGGACAATGCCCCAACTTCAGCAGAGAACATTACACCATAAAACCACATATATATATATATATATATATATATATATATATATATATATATATATATACACAATAAATAAAGTATTTAATGAGTAATTAGTAAAACAATCATTCAATTTAGCTTATATGAAGCTTGGAAAGCTTAATAAACTAAAACCAAAACCTCATCTCCTCACAATTTAAATTCAAATTCAAATTCGATATCAATTCACTAAAACCTAGAAAACTTATAAATGTATATTAATATATATAAAATATATATATATATATATATATATATATATATATCCACATATAAAATCCTACCATACATTACATACCGTTATAAAATGTTTACTATATATTATGTCGACATTGATGCAAGGGATTCATAGAAGAATATAGCTAATAACTAACCATATTAAAACATTAAAGAAAAAGAAAAATAAAGTAATTAAATGAATAAATTAATTTACAATCAGCACATATAACCAGAGATCCTCTTAAGAGAACTCCCTAATTAAAAAGCCCCTGGGTACCTAAATAATTTTTTCTATACAGAGACTTAAGTTTTAAGATACACTTAATCGAGGCATATTCATTTAACCCTGGCGGAACATGGGCTGATGTTCGAATTTGCCATAATACTTCTTGTTCTTCTAAGTGAAGTTGCCATGGTCCCCCGCTCAAATCACTTTTGACTTGTTGTACCATTACAAATTTAAACTTATGCACTGAGTTCTCCAGGATATGTTTAGCCAGCGCATTTGTGTTATCCCCTTTACTTATGGCATACTGATGCTCATAAATTCTTTGCCTTAGCCTCCTTTCAGTTTTGCCAATATAATACGAAGGGCACACTTCGCACATAGCCACGTAAACAACTCCTTTAGATTCACAGTTATACTTATCCTTTATATAATAATCTCTATCATTAATCCTTATTTTATTTCCTGATGTAACAAATTTACATTGCGGACATGCAACACACTCTCATGCCAGCCGCATTAACATGTTTTTTGTTCGTCTCCAATAAGTTCTTCAAATTGAATCCTCTTCTATAGGTGAAACTTGGTTGTAGGCCAATGGCCTTACTCAAAGTGTGATCTTCTAAAATTATAGCCCAGTTTTTGGTCAGAATGTTTCTGATTTTCTTATAATCTAAACTATAAGTGAACAAAAAATTAAGACCTAAGTTCATGTCTCTTATGCATGTGTTAGTAGTATTCGTTTGTAACCTTATGCCTTCACTAATTGAAGAACCCCCTACCAGAAGGGGTTTAAAGTGCCCTGAACTCTTTTTGGCACTTACTTCATGGCTGATATCGATGATTAATGTTTCTGGATAACCTCTTTTAAGAAACATTGTTTTAATTGTTTCACTTTCCTCAAAATAAAACAAAACAAATCAAAGAACATACACGAGTGAAACCACCATGAAAAAATACTGCTGTATAAAAGTCCAACTGATTTATTAAATAAAAAGAACAGATGAGCGCTTTCGCGTACCAACCAGTACGCTTCTTCAGATCTTAACATCTAAATTTATAAAACCACTTCTATACAAAGGCTCATAGTCAAAAATGATCAATTAACCAATCAATTTAACAGTTAAACAATTAAACAATTAAATAATCAGTGCAGCACAATAAAGTATACCAGCTTCCTGATAGCTCTGTGAGCTCTACAAGTAGAAAGCACAGAGAGAATGAGACATACCTAAAAATCCTATTCCTCCAAATAACTGTGCATTCCACAGAATTGTGGAATCAAATAAAATAGATACAAGGAAATGATGAAATAACAATACTTTAAAATCACCAAACACCCATCATTCATAGCGTATATTTTTCAAAAATACATATATGATATATATGCGTATAAAAAATACATATAGGACATGAGAAAAAAATATAAAAAAATAAAAATACCTTATATACTATATTAATTCATATGCAAAATTTCATTTATTAATTACCATAAAATAATACCTATTATATTATGTAGATACAAATACAAACATAATTGTAAACATACCAAATACATAAAAATAAAAATGAATGCGTGTATATGAAAATGTATATGCATACATAAATAATTAAATAAATAAATAAATGAAGCAAATAAGTATATGACAAAATGCCCATACTCCATGAAACACTACATTATACTTATTAATAAAGCAAATACTGATATTTTAATTATAAACAAATGTATTTATATAAAATGTAAAAACCTTCATTTATTACTACGTGCTTCAAGTATGGGCTTAATATTTATGGAGTGATTGAGACCAGATGATAAATGTGCTCTCAGTTTAAAAATCCACTGTAGCTCCAGAGTCTCCAAATAATTCATATTACTACCCCCTCTTCTCCTAGGAGTTACTAATTGTAACACTCTGAATCTAAAATCATGTCCCTCATTTAACATAATGTGTCTGGTTAAAGCATTCTGTTGGTTAGACTTTTTGATTTCATAAAAATGATTATACATCCTATCCTTAAGCCTTCTCTTTGTTAAACCAGCATAGAACGCTTCACATCGTACGCATGTAGGTAAATATATGAGGTTAGTACTGTTGCAAGAAGCAAAAAATCTAGGTTCAAAAACATTATCAATATCCGGATGCATGAATACTTGTGTGTCAGTAATCAAACCTCACATATTGCACTTCTTGCAAGGATATGTGCCCATTCTCATTTTATCTGAGTATTGTTTTACTGAACTCTGTTCATGTTCAATACAAAGTAGCCACTTCAGGTTTTTACTGTTTCTATAAGTAAAATGGGGTGTTATACCTACAATATCTGCAATAGGTGGATCTATTGTTAAAACATGCCAATTTTTTCTTATAATCCTTGTTATTTCTTTATTATCGTTAGTGAATCTAGTAATAAAAGTTAATCTCTTATCATTCATCTCCTTGGTAGCTGACGTAAGACTCTTAAAGCCAATGTACCCTTTTCTACCTATATTAGTGTTGTTATTGTTATTATTGTTATTTTTGTTTTTATTTAATATCAAATTCCTAATATCTTTCACCATGCCTCTATCATAGCCTCTCTCAACGAAGAGGCATTCCATTATATCAGCCTGTTTCTCTAATTCGTGGCTCACTTTACATAGCCTAATGAGTCTCATGAACTGGCTCCTAACTATGTTGGGGAATATATGGCGGGGATGCATGCTGCTAAACTGAAGCAGAGTGTTTTTCCAGCATGGTTTCCTGTATAGAGAGGTTAAAACCTTACCATGTCTATCTATGCTTATGCTGATATCTAGAAAACTAATCACTTCACTAGAACAATCCATCGTGAATCTCAGAAAACTGGTCGTGGACTCTAGGTAACAGATGAAATCCTTTAATTCATCTACAGTTTCATTCCAAAAAATAAGGATATCGTCCACAAACCTTCTGTAAAGCAGGACTTTATCATAGTATTTACTATTAAAAAGGTGGTTCTTTTCCCAGTAGTAAACTACCAGGTTAGCATACGTATTTGTGCATGGGGTGCCCATAGCGACACCCCATTTCTGCAAATATAGCTTGTCCCTAAACATGAAGACATTGTTAGCTAAAACTACGTCTAATAAGGTACATATAAGTATCTGTTGATCCTGCTTAAAGTTAACATTGTGATTCAATAAGTCCCTAATGGCTTCTATACCATATTCATTAGGGATCGATGTAAATAGATTTTTTACATCTAGTGTAACTAAAAGACAAGTGTCTATTTTCCAATTAACAGACAAATTAATTGGGCACCCCATGTGCAAAATACGTATGCTAACCTGGTAGTTTACTACTGGGAAAAGAACCATCTTTTTAATAGTAAATACTATGATAAAGTCCTGCTTTACAGAAGGTTTGTGGACGATATCCTTATTTTTTGGAATGAAACTGTAGATGAATTAAAGGATTTCATCTGTTACCTAGAGTCCACGACCAGTTTTTTGAGATTCACGATGGATTGTTCTAGTGAAGTGATTAGTTTTCTAGATATCAGCATAAGCATAGATAGACATGGTAAGGTTTTAACCTCTCTATACAGGAAACCATGCTGAAAAAACACTCTGCTTCAGTTTAGCAGCATGCATCCCCGCCATATATTCCCCAACATAGTTAGGAGCCAGTTCATGAGACTCATTAGGCTATGTAAAGTGAGCCACGAATTAGAGAAACAGGCTGATATAATGGAATGCCTCTTCGTTGAGAGAGGCTATGATAGAGGCATGGTGAAAGATATTAGGAATTTGATATTAAATGAAAACAAAAATAACAATAATAACAATAACAACACTAATATAGGTAGAAAAGGGTACATTGGCTTTAAGAGTCTTACATCAGCTACCAAGGAGATGAATGATAAGAGATTAACTTTTATTACTAGATTCACTAACGATAATAAAGAAATAACAAGGATTATAAGAAAAAATTGGCATGTTTTAACAATAGATCCACATAATGTAGATATTGTAGGTATAACACCCCATTTTACTTATAGAAACAGTAAAAACCTGAAGCGGCTACTTTGTATTGAACATGAACAGAGTTCAGTAAAACAATACTCAGATAAAATGAGAATGGGCACATATCCTTGCAAGAAGTGCAATATGTGAGGTTTGATTACTGACACACAAGTATTCATGCATCCGGATATTGATAATGTTTTTGAACCTAGATTTTTTGCTTCTTGCAACAGTACTAACCTCATATATTTACCTACATGCGTACGATGTGAAGCGTTCTATGCTGGTTTAACAAAGAGAAGGCTTAAGGATAGGATGTATAATCATTCTTATGAAATCAAAAAGTCTAACCAACAGAATGCTTTAGCCAGACACATTATGTTAAATGAGGGACATGATTTTAGATTCAGAGTGTTACAATCAGTAACTCCTAGGAGAAGAGGGGGTAGTAATATGAATTATTTGGAGACTCTGGAGCTACAGTGGATTTTTAAACTGAGAGCACATTTATCATCTGGTCTTAATCAGTCCATACATATTAAGCCCATACTTGAAGCACGTAGTAATAAATGAAGGTTTTTACATTTTATATAAATACATTTGTTTATAATTAAAATATCAGTATTTGCTTTATTAATAAGTATAATGTAGTGTTTCATGGAGTATGGGCATTTTGTCATATACTTATTTGCTTCATTTATTTATTTATTTAATTATTTATTTATGCATATACATTTTCATATACACACATTTATCTTTATTTTTATGTATTTGGTATGTTTACAATTATGTTTGTATTTGTATCTACATAATATAATAGGTATTATTTTATGGTAATTAATTAATGAAATTTTGCATATGAATTAATATAGTATATAAGGTATTTTTATTTTTTTATATTTTTTTCTCATGTCCTATATGTATTTTTTATACGCGTATATATCATATATGTATTTTTGAAAAATATACGCTATGAATGATGGGTGTTTGGTGATTTTAAAGTATTGTTATTTCATCATTTCCTTGTATCTATTTTATTTGATTCCACAATTCTGTGGAATGCACAGTTATTTGGAGGAATAGGATTTTTAGGTATGTCTCATTCTCTCTGGCTTTCTACTTGTAGAGCTCACAGAGCTATCAGGAAGCTGGTATACTTTATTGTACTGCACTGATTATTTAATTGTTTAATTGTTTAACTATTAAATTGATTGGTTAATTGATCATTTTTGACTATGAGCCTTTGTATAAAAGTGGTTTTATAAATTTAGATGTTAGGATCTGAAGAAACGTACTGGTTGGTACGCGAAAGCGCTCATCTGTTCCTTTTATTTAATAAATCAGTTGGACTTTTATACAGCAGTATTTTTTCGTGGTGGTTTCACTTGTGTGTGTTCTTTGATTTGTTCAGTCTTTTGACGAGGGAACCTTTGTACTTATAGCAGCATCTAATCTCATCAAGTTTCCTCAAAATAATCATGATCATCTGACACCATCTGTGCTGCCCTTACAAACTGACCCTTGACTACTGCTTTTTTCTGATGGAAAAGGTGACTGCTTAAAAAATGTAAGAAGGCATTTGAGTATGTGGGTTTCCTGTATATTGTAGACTTAGATCTACAATGAAATCTATCTTTACTCACTCTCACATCAAGGTAAGTAATATCATCCACCCCAATGGTGTATGTAAATTCAAGAAAATCTGTCATGGCTGTGATACTAGCAATAAAGGTATCAATTAAGTCCATTTCCCCTTTCCAAACAAGACACATGTCATCTTGGCATCGGGTATACCATACTACGTGCTCCTGGAACATACTGTTGTGAAACAAAAGAGTCCATTCCCAATGGGCCATAACACTATTGGCAAAACTGCTGCCGCACGGGGACCCCATAGCAATGCCTGTATTTTGGAGAAAAAATTGCCCATTAAACATCAAAAACTTGTTAGATAAAATGATGCCTAACAAAGTTTCGACTAAAGAGATGCTTGCATCATCAGCCTTTTTGTATAGCATGAATTCCCTAGTCCATTCCAACCCTATCTGCTGGGGAATAACTGTATACAAATCTTTAATATCAATAACTAGGAAGGTATGCTGGTCACAATATTCAAGCTTATTAATATTCTTCAAAAAATTCCATGAGTCCTTACAAATCTGAGGCTCATCTTTAAGCAATGGTTTCAAAATTCGAAAGCGCTTACAATAATTAAAGCTGCGTGGTTGATAAGTGGCTGTTGTTATTTCTTCTACTCCTGTGGTCATCTGTTTCTGTAAGTTGTTAAAGTCATTGTCAGTGGAATTGCAGATGGAAAGAGTACTTTGAGGGGCTGATGAATGAAGAGAATGAGAGAGAGAGAGAGAAGGTTAGATGATGTAGTGACAGTGAATCAGGAAGTGCAATGGATTAGCAAGCAGGAAGTAAGGACAGCTATGAAGAGGATGAAGGATGGAAAGGCTGTTGGTCCAGATGACATACCTGTGGAAGCATGGAGGTGTTTAGGGGAAATGGCAGTGGAGTTTTTAACTAGATTGTTTAATGAAATCTTGGAAAGTAGTGGATGCCTGAGGAATGGAGAAAAAGTGTTTTGGTACGATTTTTAAGAATAAGGGTGATGTGCAGAGCTGTAGTAACTACAGAGGGATTAAATTGATCAGTTACAGTATGAAGTTATGGGAAAGAGTAGTATAAGCTAAGTTAAGAAGGGAGGTGATGATTAGTGATCAGCAGTATGGTTTCATGCCAGGAAAGAGCACTACAGATGCAATGTTTGCTCTGAGAGTGTTGATGGAGAAGTACAGAGAAGGTCAGAAGGAGTTACATTGTGTCTTTGTGGACTTAGAGAAAGCATATGACAGGGTGCCTAGAGAGGAGTTGTGGTATTGTATGAGGAAGTCAGAAGTGTCAGAGAAGTATGTAAGAGTGGTACAGGATATGTACGAGGGTAGTGTGACAGTGGTGAAGTCTGCGGTGGGAGAGATGGATGCGTTTAAGGTGGAGGTGTGATTACATCAAGGATCAGCTCTGAGCCATTTCTTATTTGCAATGGTGATGCACAGGTTGACAGACGAGATCAGATAGGAGTCCCCATGGACTATGATGTTTGCAGATGACATTGTGATCTATAGTGAGAGTAGGGAACAGGTGGAGGAGACCCTGGAGAGGTGGAGATGTGCTCTAGACAGAAGAGGAATGAAGGTCAGCAGGACTAAGACAGAATATATGTGTGATAATGAGAGGCAGTTTAGAGGAATGGTGAGGATACAGGGAGTAGAGGTGGTGAAGGTGGATGAGTTTAAATACTTGGGATCAACAGTTCAGAGTAATGTTGAGTGTGGAAGAGAGGTGAAGAAGAGAGCACAGGCAGGATGGAGTGGGTGGAGAAAAGTGTCAGGAGTGATTTCTGACAAACGAGTACCAGTAAGAGTGAAAGGGAAGGTCTACAAGAGGGTAGTGAGATCAGCTATGTTATATGGGTTGGAGACAGTGGCACTGACATAAAGGCAGGAGTCCGAGCTGGGTGTGATAGAGTTAAAGATGTTAAGATTTGCACTGGGTGTGAGAAGGGTGGACAGGATTAGGAATAAGTATATTAGAGGGTCACCCAGGTTGGAAGGTTTGGAGACAAAGCCAGAGAGGCAAGATTGCATTGGTTTGGAAATGTCCTGAGGAGGGATGCAGTGTATATTGGGAAAAAGATGCTAAGGATGAAGTTGCCAGGTAACAGGAAAAGAGGAAGGCCTAAGATAAAGTTTATGGATGTGGTGAGAGGGGACATGCAGGTGGTTGGTGTGACAGAGCAAGATGCAGAGGACAGGAAGAAATGGAAACAGATGATCCACTGTGGCGACCCCTAACGGGAGCAGCCGAAAGAATAAGAATGCAAAATATATTATTCTCGTAACTTTCGGAGTATGTAAGAGCAATATTTTAAATCTGTTCCTGATTTTAAGCTTTTGTCTCCCGATGATTTTTTTTAGCTCTATCCCTGCTTCTGCAGCTAAGAATTTGAGATCTATGCTGGTGGGCAAAACACAGAGATTAATTTGCTCTATCATCTAAGGGTCTTGGTGTTTCTGAGGAGCAGTCTAACCTAAATTGAATACTTATTGCCTGTATGCAATTTATATACCTTATCATATGATTCATATTCTGTACTTTCAGCTTTGTTTGTATTGCCATATGTTTTAATTTTTTTTCAGGTTATAACTATATCTGCTCTGTTTGAAATTAGCTTACTTGACAGATAGTTTAAAGATTAAACAAATGAATAAAGAGCTGGCGTCATGACTCATGATGTAGTCACTTTGGATATACCCTTAATGACTAAGGTTTGATTAGTAGTCCTGGCTTAGGTGGTTGGGCAGTTAAGGTGGGTATGAGAAGCAACTGAAGAGTTTTTCCAATGTGGAGAGTGTGTGGACTATTTCTGGGCATGGCCAAACACAAGAGGAAATATAAATTATGGGAGAGAGTATGTGAATAAGGGTATGAGCATGTATATTAACATGGGTCAACTAAGGCATCTCAACAATATTTCATTAATCTCTTATAGGTAAATGTGCTCTAACTCATCCATGGAACTCACAATACTGTCTGTATGTGTTTACTGCTACCAGGTTGCTGCAAGGCTTCTGCTTGTATAACTGTAATAACATGCTTATATATCCATTATGTCCACACACATACATATTTCAGAATCATGTAAATTTATTATTAATGTAAGTCATAAGAAACAAGTCATTTTATACATTTACAAGTTCTTGACACTGCTAAAGTAAAGTAAGTAAAAATCTCAACTAGACATTCATGCTACCAGACAGGTAATATGCCTTGTCTTTGTTAAATAAAGAAACAGATTTGCAACACTACATTGGTTCTGACCAGTAGATCAAATCTTTGCAACTCAAAAATCTAGAAGAAAACTTTTTTTCAAAAAATAAATAAACAGGAATCTATTAGTAACTATTTTGTATATATTGCTTACTGTTATCTAGTGTTAAATAAATGAGAAAAAAATGTTTTAATTAATGTAGTTGTGTTGTCTGAGCTGAAGGATGTCCTGGAAAAGTGTTATAAATTTTCAGTTTTATTTTACTTTCAGTCGTTATTGAGCCTTAATGTTTTGTTAGTTAAGCAATGGAGGTTCTGATACAGGGGAATAAATTCATTACCTCAAAGGCTTCAAATCAAATATCAAAGCGGATAACATCAACCACAGAACACTGAAAGCACTCCAATGAATGCATATAGGACAAAGACCCCCTGCACCCCCCATGTGTGTCAGGGTTGCACCCCCCCCACATTCCTTACTAATTATATATATATATATATATATATATATATATATATATATGTAAACTCTGAGATCTCACTACAATGGGGAAAGGGGAAAAAACATTCCCTGCTATAATCTAATCTGTTGCAACACACTACTGGCTTTTTAGTGCTGCTAAAAAAGCTGATAGCACATAGCTTCAATGTTCTGTGTTTTGACCTTCTGTGGTTGGTGTTATATGCTTCAATATTCGAAGCCTTTGATGTACTGAATATATTTGGAGGGAGGCACTATTGTTGGGCTCTGCTTAGAACATTGCTTGGTCTTAATTCAGCCTTGATCCCATTGCCCAGATCTGCAAATCATGCTTTTTCATCCCCATGGTGATCTGGTCTCCTCAGTTAAGGATGAGCAGACCATTACAGGGTCCTGGACAGTATGGAGGGGGTGGAGACAGGAAAGGGGTTAAAAATAGATGAGGAAGAACTACATATTCTAATATATATATATATATATATATATATATATATATATATATATATATATATATATATATATATATATATATATATATATATATATATTTATTATATTATAATATATATTATATATATAATATATTATAATTAATAGTATATATCTATAATATGCATCTATGCCCTTTGGTTTGGAGGCAGAAACAGGTAAAGCTATGCTAATCTGCAAAATATTTTGATATTGCATTAAGCGTATGGCTATAAGGAATTTTATTTATTTTTTTTTTATTTCAAAAATGTTTATTAAAAGTTCAAGTTGATGTCAATAAAAGAAAAAAAAAACACCTCTTTAACCAACATCCAGTTATTAAACAGCAAAATTATTCAGATCAGTCTTAAATCCACATATATTCTAAAAGATAAATTAAAATATTTTCCATATAATCAGGTTTTACTATATCATAAAATACAAACATTTACAATCAAAACAAAAAGTCTCCATAAATTCTACACAACTGAATTTAGCCCGTTAATTATAACCAAAGACTGTGAGTCACTGCTTTACTTTTGTGTTTCAAAGATCCCACCAGTGATCTTCCATTTTCATAGTTGTTGATTTAAAGAAAGAAAGAGTGAGCTCTGATGGATGAAAGTAGCACCTGCTTAGCTCCAGATGACTTTCATATGAAGTGTCTGAAACTAATCTGTTCATCATATAAATAATATGGCATATTTTGCATAATGCACAATAGCCTGTCACCCTCAGTACAGCTTGCACAGGATTTCTTTCCACTTTATGCAACTATTCTTTTAAGAAGACAGAATTGTCAGCAATGCTGGCTTATTGCCTTGCCTGGGAGTGCACTGTCATGATGGGAGTCAGATATAAATAACCTATACTGCCTGTTGTTACCAAGTACAAATACAAACCGGAACAGAAATAGGAGGCTAGTCTTTGTATCTACACTCCGTCCCAACTTAACCCCCAGGCAAAGAACAATGGATACGTCTGAGTAGCTTTCAGGGAGTAGGAACCACCAATGCCAGAGTGTTGATTCTATAGCATTACTTATTATTGGGATGACCTGGAAGTGACTTCTATAGTTTTCAACCTATGGAGTCAGATATTAACAAAGTAAAGGAGTAAGAGAGAAGTGTGACTATTAAAGCTAGTAGTTGTGTTGGTGAGAATGAATGAATAAAATTGTTTCTTCTGAGGAACCTTTACTGGTGGGGGAGTTTGTTGTTCCTCTCAGGTTACACTAGCCTTATTACAAAATGCTTACTATTTATCTAGGTGCTAGGGTGATGATGTCAGTCTTTAGCGTGCTCAGTATGAGAAGTGTACAGACTGATGGTTGTATGTGGCAGAGCAGGGAAAGTATAATCTTACATGGATGGTGGTGGGGTGGTGACACATTGCTCCTTATATTACTGTCATTCAAATGGATTCACACACACACACACACACACACGCACACACACACACACACACACACACACACACACACACACACACACACACACACACACACACACACACACACACACACACACACACACACACATACTCTCATAGAATTCTGATTCTTCAGCATGGACTTTAGAGGCAAGATTAAGAAAAGAAAAAATACATTGATATTTCAACATAAGGCTTTCTTCATGCAGGACCTGAAATATTAAAATAAAGATTAAGGAAAGAACCTGAAATACTAAAAGTCAGTTCAGATAACTATTTTTATATTTTGTGTTATTTCTGAAGAAGTCTATATATAGATTCATAGTTATGTACCAGGCTTACGACCACCCCGACCTTTATAAGCCTAGCCTTGCAATCCACCCAATTGCGTTCTAGTGTACCATGGGTGTTTTTTAGGCTAGGTTATGTTAGTTAGGAGGTTCCTAGAGCTTATTTGTATGGGGGGGGTATGTAAGATTTTTTTTCTTAAATCGTATAGAGCATCTCTGTGGAAGGTGTGATTGGAGGAGCGTTTTGGGTAGGGTGACACAGGGGAGAACAAGTATCAAGGTGTACTATGTGGCGGTAGACAAAAATCAGATTGCCTTTTAAATTTGCCTGCTTTGATGAAGCACACTGTCAATACCATTCCTATGTCCTGTGGAATCAGTAAAAACAAAGCACAAATATATCTAACTAGCAGAGTTTTCTGTGTTATTCCAAGGTCCTGTAATTTTACCAAGAAAATATGCTGTTAGACTTGTCAACAAAACCTCAAAAGTAGGTCTCTCAGAAGAAAGGACACTATTTCATTTATATATTCATAGGTTTATAGGCACTTACTAGGTTATTGATCTGTGAGGATCTTAAGAAACCTAACCTGTCATCCCATGGTAGTCTTTTAGCCCTTATATTTTGTGTACGAATAACCTAGAGGCAGGTAGAACAAAGATATGCTGGGACATATACTTGTTGCCCCTTTCCATAAGGAACAAGGGTGCCAAACTGGGGAATGGATTTCTAGTTTCCCATCTAGTTATCCAAATTACATTTGAAGAGAAGTGCATTGTTTTACGTGGAGTGGAAAATGGTTCCATAGAAGTGGTACTCTGTGTGATACATACCTGTCAATCCAACATGTCCTGTTTATGCTGCAGAAGAGATTGAGATCCCGTGATAAGGTGTTTACACTACCACTGGACTTGTATATATGTAATAGGTCTGACAGGATATGGTCTGTTGTGGCTCTATATGAAAGGCAGAGGTTACCTCTTAGCAGTGCAGCATACATGATATTGAGAAGAGGAACAATGCTTTAAGATGTTCTGGATACTTTTTTAGGGTTTAGACCCTTGCTTTTTTTTTTTATTAAGAAAATGTTGTAGTCATTCCAATGTTTGGAAAGGTACTTACCAAAAGGGGCATTTATATTTAATGAATGATGACTGGCCAAATGAGAGCTGAGTACGATTGAATGATTGTATCCCTGGACCTGAACACCATACCTTCAAATATAAGTTTTGCAATGAAAAAGAACTTCTGAACAATAATGGATATATGGAAATAAAATGACTGTTAATTTTTGACGAAGGTTTCCAGATCTCTGACTACAGGATCAGCTTTCAGGGGGGTGGTGTCAATGTTACAGTTACAAGGGAGGTCTTGGCATTTAATGTAAGTCTGTCGTTTTGACATTAGCTATTTCTTTGAGGATCTTGGCATCCACTGGGGAGTTTATGAAGGCATTAAGACTGCAGTCATCTGAAACTCAGTCATTCTCATGAACCCTTAGCATTTGCTTCAGCCTATGAGAAGTAAATGTTAAACAAGAGTCACCCAATGACGATGCCCTGGGGTACAGCACTAGTGACAGGTCTTTTGGAGGAAGGAGAGCATCTTACACTAATGTACTGGGTTCTATTTGTTAGCCAGTTTACTATCTAATGAGTTGCACAGGGATTTGCATTTAACTTGAAGAGTTTATCAATGATGCCTGAATGTGGGATGATGCTCAATGCCTCTGTGAGGTATATGTGGTGTATACTAATTTGTCCTTTTCTGTTGCTTTAATAAACATCTCAAAGAAGTTAACCAAGTTAGGTTGGCAGGGTCTGCTCTTAACAAATTTTAATTGCCTTCAAACAAGAGTTGGTAGGTTGCAAAAGTCCTTATTTATTAATTTCATAATGATCATTCCATTGCATTACAGATGGACTGGTCAGGCTTATGTGGCTATAGTTACCCAGGTCCACTGACATGCCACCTATGTGCAAGGGGTGACCATTACTGCCCTCCATTCATTCGGCATAAATCCTGTTTGAAGAGAGATATTGAATAGTCTCTGTAGGGGTATGTCAAGTCCTGTTTTAAGTTGACTAGTAAGCAGCCTGGTGTATTATCCGGCCTCATGGGCATGGGGTTCTTGGCCTTAGATAGTGCCTTCAAGACTTGTTCTTGTGAGATTTGATGGGGAAGGTATCGATATGAGTATGTGATCTGGGAATGTAGGAGGGGAGAAGGAGTTGAAGTTTGAGCTAAAATTGTCTGCTAGTAGATTCGCTATGTCTTCTGGGTCTGAGTATGTGATATAATTTACAATTAGCCCTGTTCCAGATTTTTTAAAGAAGGCTCGGTGGTTATCCTTCACCTGCATTGATAATTTTACCTTGTACCCAGCTTGTGTTGATTTGATCAAGGTCTCAAGTTCCCTGTTAAGTTTAGCAAGTGTGCTTTAAGCTTCTTGAGATTTAGATTCATTTTGTGTGCAATGAGGCTTTCTTTTACTATTAAGCTTGTTTAGATTTTGGTTCAACCATAGGGGTTTATTCTTAGATTTGACATTATATTTGCTTCAGAATGAGACAAATGTATCTATGCAGCAATTTGCACAGAATTTGGCAATGAAGGATTCTGCATAAAGAATGGTGTTATCAGGCAGGAAAGGGGATTTTTAATTTAGTTAGGTCATCATTGTTTTAGTGGATTAACCTTAGCATTATCACTGACTACCAAGGTATTGGAGGAAGCTTCTGACTTCAGTCTTATTCTGTTTCTGATTGATTTGTGTTATAATTTAACCAGGAAGGAAGTAACAACTGGTGTGGAGCAAAGCTGTCCCACATTGGTAAAAAAAACAAGTCCAGGATTTTATCATCCCTGGGTGAAGTACAGACTAAATGATCCAGAAAGTCTGTATTAATGAAGTCCAGAATTTTCTGGGCATACATGTTTTGAGGATGGATAGATTTCCAAGTTAATGGGAGGGGGGGTTGTTCTCCTAGAAGAATGGTGTTTGGCTTAATGGACAGGCACTCCAAGCTAGTTAGATAGGAGGTATGAGATGGGGGGAATACAGAGGGGGTTCTGTAGTTAGTAAGTTGGACACGGAGAAGTTCCAGGTCTTTTTCTTGTCTAATGAGTCTGGAGTGACACAATTGTTTTAAGAATCTGAAACACAACCATGTTTTGTGCCTTCATCTGAGTTGGTAGACCTGAATGTGTTGAAGGCATTGAAACTCTGCAGTGAAGGAGTGCTCACATTCATCTTGAACCAGGTCCACATGATAATGGAAAGATCAATGTTTTCCAGAGTAAGGGGTGCTTGTAGGGAGTGGAGGTTTTTGCTTTGGCTCCTAAAGTTTAGGAATAATATCTTAATCCTACTCAGATACTGTTTTGTTATGTTGAAAGTTTCATAAATAGGCACTGCTCAAAAAAGGCACTACAGGGATAGAAAAGGATTTAGCAAATGCACAAAAGCATCAGGGAAAGATGTGCAGGCCATTCATGTCAAAGCAGTTACAACTACCATCTCCTCCTCCGAAGATATATTCTGTAGCCCCTTTGTGTGAAACAAGAAGTTAAAAAATTGTGGAAATTAATAAACTTTTATTTGTATTGCAGGATCATTCTTCATGATGTAAAATGCTGCTCTAGGCTAATTACATACCTGCCTCCAAAAAGTATTCCAAGAAGTCCATCACATCTCTCTTCTTATGATCCAGGTAGGTACTTCTAAAGTCATTTACATACATGTACACTATGCCTGTGCCATATGTTTACTAGTGGTGCAAGGACCTGATTACACTTGTCAGTTAGTGAATACTGGCACCTGATATACAACTGCCCGTGACCCTCCCCCTGCACAGTCTGGTGAGTGAGTTTTTGAAATGAATCTCGTTTTTTTAAATGAATCAATGTGCCTTTTTAATGTGCAACATAGTGGGTGTTGCCTAAAATGTGTGTTTGTGTGGTTGCTGAAAGGGCTTGTTTCTTAAGTTACATCTAGCAGGCCTTTGTAGTCTAGGTAGGCTACTTTTACAAGACACAAAATATGTAGGTCTATGCATCTGGCTTGAGCAGTGTGTGATTTATTTAGTGTGGTCTTTTGTGGTGCTGACAATCTGCTTGTTATTTGTTCATGTAAGAACTTTGCCTCCCATAGTATTATATAACTATATCCCTCACACACTGTGTCAGATTGTTTAAAATACTAGATGATCTTCAGTAAACATGAGACAATTGCTAAATTGTGTATTGATACCTGTTTTAATCAATTTGGCAACAGAAACAACCAGAAAGTGCAAACCCATGGGTCCAGATTCTTGCTAATGTGGGCTAAAAGTGAAAATAGCACCTATGAGGTTTGGACCTGATCTGCTGAAGTGTTATCAAGCAATCTATGTCTACACACAAACAGCAACATGCCTTTTAGTGCAAACCAGAACCACTTCACACAACTACTGACAGAAGCATTTTGAGTCATAGCTAAGGCATTGATTTGGGATAAACTAGTAAATGTGAATAGAGAAAATTTGGTTTGGGTGCCAATACCACAAGGTATTAAATAGTTTGTCTAGAATGGCTACGAGATTGGCTTTAGCTGTACAATGCTCTACCATTACCTAACACTGTGATTTATACAACTAAAACTGGGAGGTGGAATTACTAAGTTTCCTAAGAGAGAAAACTCAAAAATTAAAGCACGTGCATCTGTCAATCACAGCAATAAGCAGCACTGAGTGGACCACTACTACCTCCTGTTAAGTTGAATGCAAAAGTGAAAGAACTAAAAAGAATACAGTTAGAACTCTGGCCAATAATGCCTATCCTCACAACTAGCAGCAAATTATTCCCTGCCACTGAATAACTACTACTTCTCTCAGCAAGTTTACACCCAGACTGGAAAACAAACAGAAATCTGTCCTTCAAAGTAAGATTAGGTTGTAAAAGTAGGACAAACAGAGAAAAGTCACATGGAAAACTCTTGTATTAGTTAGATGGAGATATTATCTAATAAATTAGAAAAGAAGAACACCCAGTGTAGCAAAATGGAGGTTCCATTAGCTACACAAACAACCAAGGCGACTAACAAACATGCATCAGCTATTTTAATTCAGCTTCAGTTTAATATAAAATGGTGTTAAAAGTGTAAAATCACAGGAAAAGATACAAACTAACTAGAAGGATGTGCAGTAAGATACTTACACAACTGCATGACTGTTCAAGAGACAAAGCCAGCAAGTTTAATTAAGTAAACTGTAAAAATAAGTTAAAATTTTCAATTAAATAAGCAAAAAAAAAAAAGTAGTGAAATCACTGAATGACTATAACTGCAGTAATTTAAAGAACTTTCCTGGATATTTTGTGAAGTTTAGGCTTCCCATTCATGGTAATCATTTTTATATCCAATGGACTATCTTTAAAAAATGTGTAGTGTAGTTTTTTATGAGTAGCAAAAGATATATATATATATATATATATATATATATATATATATATATATATATATATATGTATATATATATATCAGTAGCAATAGAGTTATGGTCAGCTACCCAGACCACCTTTAATACAGTAGAAAACTGGCTTTCTGAACGTCGTCTGATCCTAAATCCCAAAAAAACTAAAATGCTGTTATTTTCACCAACATGTAGGTCTACCGCTTTCACCTTTACCATAAATTCAAATGATGGCACAATAATCTCCCCTGACCCCTCTACAAAACTATTAGGTGTCATCATAGACAATAATCTAAAATTCAACCTACATGTTAACCAAACTATCTAAACCATCAATAAAGGGTCACTTTACAGAATAAAAGCCTTCCTAACCCCTCAGCTAAAATTGCCATAGCTCGCTCTCACCTTCTTTCAACCCTTCTGTATGCATCCCCTCTACTCTCGAATTTAAACAAGACTGTCCTTAACAAACTCTCAATTTGCTACAACCACATTGTCAGGTTTGCCACTGGGCTGCCTTTTAGGACACATCATTGCATCGATCTAATTCAGCTTGGGTGGCTTGAACTATCCAGCCTAATCCAGTATAACCAACTGATTATGGCCTATAAAATCCTCTATAATCCGGACAATACTCCTGCACTTAAAAATATTATCACCCCCTATAACAATCCTAGACCGCTTCGATCCTCTAACAAACTACTAATTCAGACTAGCATAATTAATAACACAGCCTGTGACTCTCTCTTTGCAAACTCTGTAAGTAGATCCTGGAACTCTCTTCCAGCTGATATTACCTTACTTTCCACCTTAGGTCAATTTAAAACTAGACTCAAACAACATTTGTCACCTAACTGGCTATGTCAATATATCAAGCCTGGCTAACTCTCTCTAGAACGTGTAAAAATCTGCTAACCAGTTTACTGTGTAATTTAATTTAATCCTGATTTACGCTCGGGATTATTAACCCTAACCTGTTGAACTTGTTTAATTTGCTCACTTATGTAATCTCTGTAAATAGTATGTAATGCTGGTATTATGTAATGCTGTATCTGCTTACTCTTGGAGCTTTTCTCTCCGGGCCTCCGCTGAAAATGGACATGCATCCAGTCGGACTATCCCGGTCAACAAATGTAAAATAAAATAAATACAATAAGTAAATATATATTGATTAAGTAACATGACTGGTATGTATGGACATTATAAGATTAAATGGCCTTATTGACTCTTACCTGTCATCAAAATGTACAATTCTCTGTTTCTCTAAGGAAAATAATTAACTATTAAATAACTATTAACAAAAATAATTGCGAAGACAGAAACAAAATAATCCTACTTGTCTGTATATGTGTGGGTGGGTGCATGCAGTCAATGACTTTACACTAATTATCAAAAGAATTTTTTGATCAAATGAAAAAAAATATTTGAAAGGAAGAGTCCCTATTCAGATGTAGTGATCAGTAAGTGCTGAAAGGGGAATAGGAAGCTGTCTGAGTTAAGAGACATATAATTTAATACAAAAACATGTGTACAAGGGGGATGGGTTAAAACATTGGTGCTATTCAGGATTTTGACTTTGATTCTGTGGTAAAGTTACTCATTACATTTACAGGTGATAAAACTAATAAAACTGCTGTAGGACCTTGGCACAATAGATTAATCTCTTTCGGCTTTTCCCAGTTAGGGGTCGCTACAGCGGAATACTGGTCTGTTCATGATTGGCAGTGGATTTTTACAGTGCTGAGTTGCCAGCTCGACGCCCAACCTTCAAAAAAGGCATGCCCATTCATGCTCGCACCTACCTGCATGTCTTTAGCATCACTCTACCACGGGGAGGACATGCAGACTCCACACAGAAGGTGCTCCAGCCAAGAATCGAACGGGATAACCTCTTGCTGTGAGGCAACAATGATAACCGCTGCACCACCGCGGCTTCGCACCATAAATAGATTAATGATTGAAGAGAAACAGAAAGACATATTTAAACATGTCTTGAAGGCCACTGTTAACAGAAAAAAAGAAAGTGGGAACTGACTTAGAGTTATGGCTGGGTTAGCATTAGGGCCTATAACAACTGTACTCATTATCTTAATTACTAAGCCCTAATTCCTGTATACCCTAACCAAATCACCAATTATTGGCTTTAGTTTACATCTGTTAACAGACTACAGTAATTAGCATAACAATACAAAATTCAGATTTGTTGCGGGGCCTAATGCAATTCTTGCTCCTTGGCCAGTGTGCTACAACTGATTATTACTACTAAATCTGGTTTTATTTTGGCATACAAATAATTATGGGCTACTATATTTGATAGTGTTTTTTTTTTTTTTTTGCAATTTATAGGTTTGTTTATTACCTAAGCTGATCCTGCTCCAAACTTTCACCTTAGTACTTACGGTCAGACAGGACTGCAATTTCATTAGGTCCTAATGGGAATCACTTGCCTTGTGGTTCATCAAATTCGCAGCTTGTTAAGGTGATGCCGGGCTTACATTTTTAACTGAATGGAGGTATTGTTGAGCTTTATTATAGTCACTTAGGTTGTTTATTTATTTATTTATTTATTTATTGCATTTGTTTACCGGGAAACTCCACTGGGCCTAAAAGAGCCCATTTTCAGTGGAGGCCCAGGGAGAAAAGCTCCAACAAGAACACAGATACAGAAAAAATATAAACATTAATTGGTGCAGAAGTAGAAATAGTGTTACAGATAGTAAACACAGTAACATATACAGAATATATACATAAAAGCAGGAATCTAGTTTGTTTGATTACAGTAATATATACAGAAAATATACATTAAAGCAAAATTCAATTAATTCAATCAGAGTAGTATAATCAGAGATATATTAGCAGTATTATTGTACCAGTATCAAGAAGTGAAGATATAAATAAAAAATAAATATGGAGAAAGTATCATCAGTCACTAGTAGCGAAATACATAGGAGTTTAGTAATCATATAAGGAGAGTGGAGAGGTTAGGTTATAGAGCAGGAAGAGTTGAGATGATGTTTTAGCCAACTATATCAGCATAGGAAGATATTTATTCTGGTTGGATTTGTATAGCGGTAAAGTTGGTATACGTAAGTTTGGGGGAGCTGTTTGTGATATACGTGATGTTTACATGTATTTTGTATTAGTGTTATAGTTTCAGGTGGAGATTTGGCTTAGTGTGTAGTAGATTTCTGTGAAGGTCTGTGTTTCACTTGCTAGTGTGGTCAACTATGCCCATATTCAATTTTTTGTTCTTTTGTTTGTTTTTTTTATTGATTTGTGTTAATGAGTGGAATTTGCAGTGAGTGATGACATACTATGGAAATCACGTAATTCATGAAATCAAGTTAAGTGGTTCCCAAATGATCCCAGTGAATTGTGTAACCCATTGATTCTGCAAAGTTAATGCATCTGTTTCTCTGCGAAGCAGTGGCCTTGAGCATTATTATATTTAAGTATGGTCTTTGTCTGCACTGGAGGTGTATGGGGCAAAGCCCCCATTGACAAAAATAATCTTAATAAATCATAATGTATGGATCCCCTGCCTCATAATACTAGGAACATCAAAGCCGGCCTTCACAAGACCAAGTCTTTTTTCACCCTAACCCTATTCTTAACTATAAACCAACCCAAGCTTATTTCAAGTCATTAGAGTTTTGCCGTGTGAGATAAACTTAAATTATGGATTCCTTATTTGTTTGTTTGCTTGTCTTTGTTTATTTGATAGCCAGGTAGGTGGAGTGGTCAAACGTCCCTTTTCAGACACAGTCTGGCCTAAAAAGACACAGTGAATCAAAAATAAATAGATAATGCAACCAGCATTAAGTAACATCATACAAATCAGCCTCAATCTTGAAACAGAAGAAACAAAAATAATAATATTATAGGTTCATAGGTTCATACTAGGCTATCTTCCCTAGGGCATTTACAAGCCTAGCCAGAGTGTGTTTGGCTTTCGCCACCCATTTTAAATGTTTTACTATGCCCTTTTTCAAGGTTAGTTTACTGTGCCTCTGTCTAGCAGTGACACAGAAGTGATACCCGGGGTAAACCTACGATCTCCCATAAACTCGTCAAGATTTCTCTTGAAGAGAGTCAGTGAGGGACTCTGCCTAACTTGGACTGGGATTCTATTCCAGAGTGAAGGGAGCCTCTGGGTTATGAATCTGTCCCTCCAGCATGTCCTATTTATTTCAGTGCTGAGGTTCAAGTCCCTCGTGCACGTAGCTTGTTGGGATTTGGATTTTCTGAGGTGCAGCATGTCCATTAATTCCGGGTTGGACATGGCTTTATACGTCAGGCACAGATCGCCTCTAAGCAGGTGGTATGCAACCGAGTAGAGCTGGAGTTTCTTTAACCAGGCAGTATATGGCATCTGTTTGAGCTCTTTGATCCTCTTGGTGAGATACTTTTGGGGTCTTTCTAGTTGCTGCAGGTGTCGGGTAAGGTACATCCTGAAAGGGGCATTGTATTCAATTATGGGCCTGATGAGGGATGAGTAAAGAGGCACAATGACCTCCCTTAATCTAGATGTGAATCCCTTCATGATTAGGTGGGCTATATAGAAGGTTTTTCTAACCACTTTGGCCACGTGGTTGTCAAAAGAGAGATTGCTATCAACTTGGGTCCCCAGGTCCCTAATTACTTCTTCCATACTTAATGGATTACCACCTATGTGGGAATTTGTGGGCACTTTGTTTTTGCCAAAGGGGATGACTATACACTTTTTGGCGTTTAGCTTGAGGCCATGACTCTGGCACCAGTTATCTGTTTCTATGAGACCCTTTTGGAGGATGCTTGTGTTAGCCGGAGAGTCGATTATGGCTCCTAGTTTGCAGTCATCTGCGAACTTGGTCAGCCACAGTCCTCCCGTGTTGGCCTGTACCTCTGAGAAATATATACCGAACAAGAGAGGTCCCAGGACTGAGCCTTGTGGGACGCCACTTGTAACCGGTTTGGAGTCTGACATGGCTCCAGCAATTCTGACCATGTGGGTTCTGTCCTTGAGCCAGTTCACAACCCATCTAGTGACATAGGCGTTTATATTTAAGCTGGAGAGCTTATCTATGATGCCCGAGTGGGGTATTGTATCGAAGGTTTTAGAGAGGTCCAGGTAGGCTGTGTGGATCACCTTCCCCTCGTCAATGGCCTTGGTGACTGTTTCAAAGAAATCAACCAGGTTTAAGAGGCAGGATCTGCCCTTAACAAAGCCTAACTGGGTAGGATCCAGTGTCTGTAGGTCCCCAATGTCTTTATTTATGAGTTCCATGATGATCCTCTCCATAGCTTTGCAGACCAAGCAAGTCAGGCTTATGGGGCGATAGTTTCCAGGATCCATTGAGGCACCACCTTTGTGGAGAGAGACCACTGTTGCTGTACACCATTCTTTCAGTACATATCCTATAGTAAGGCTGAGACTGAACAGTAGCTTTATGTTGGGGTTCAGTTCTTCTTGGAGTTCATGTAGGACGCAGCCTCGGACACCGTCTGGTCCCATTGATGCTGTGTTTTTTTGCTTTGGAGAGGGCGGCTCTCACCTGAGCATCTGACATGTCAAGGGGGCAGCACTCTGCTGGGATAGATATTTGCTCTTTTGGGGGGGGGGGGAGTTTGCACTGAACCTGTCAGCCAGGATGTTGGCAATGACTGTGGGTTCAGTGTATTTTTTGTAATTTTGGACTAACTCTGAGCATATCTGGGAGTTTCCTCCTAGGTTCCTAACATAACTAAAGAAAGCCTTGTGATTATCTTTAGTGTCCTGTGCAATTTTTCTCTCGAAGCTGGCCTTAGATGATTTTATGAGTGCCCGTAGTTTTTTGCTAATACTGATCAGAGATGCCTTCCCTTTTAGGGATTTTGCTCTATCGTGCAGTAGCTTCCTCCTTCTGTTGTATAGTTTGTTTATGGCTGGGGGTCCACCAGACTGGACGCCTGCCCTTGGGGGATTGGGTCTTGGTTTTATTTGGGATTGCATGATCCATGCATTCCTGAAGGTGTTCATAGAATGCGTTTATAAAGGATTCTGCAGTCTGGGCCGTATTTTCCACAGGCCCGGGGGCTTTGAAGGATTCTACCTCGGTTTTGAGGAGTGTGAAGTTTGCTTTAGAGAAGTTTTTCACTGTGGTTTTATGGGCAGGGAGTGGGGTCAGGATGTGGATATCCAATCAGATAAATTTATGGTCTGATCTTACCAGTGAGGGATACACTTCTGTTCTGGAGCATAGAGTCCCCATGTTGGTGATGATCAGGTTCAGTATGTTTTCCCCACTTGTGGGCGTGGTGACAAGTTGTTCCATAGCATTTGAGTTTATAAATTCTAGGAACCTTTGGGCTAGGGTGTTGGAGCTAGAGTAATGCTCCCAGTCTATGTTTGGGTAGTTGAAGTCACCCAATATAATGGTGTTTGGGGAGACCTTCATATTTTCCAGTGTTCTCAGGAAGGCCGAGTGGGGTTCCTGGGTTTGGGAGGGTTGTCTATAGCAGGCTATGAACTGGAAGGCAATTTTACCCACTGTTAGTTGCACATGGATAGTCTCTGATGCTTCGTGCTGTGCCACCAACCTGGAGGTGTGGGTATCTTTGATGAATATTGATACCCCCCCCCTTTTGTGGTTCGGTCCGAGTTTTGGGGCCGAAAAGTATGGTATGAGGTATAACCTGGTAGTGCCAGGGTGCTCTCGGGAGCCTTGAACCAGGTTTCTGTTACTGCACAGATATCGATGTTCTCCATGCTGAGGAGAGTTTTGAGTGCATGCATCTTGAGGTTTAGACTTCTGGCATTGAGTAGCATTACCCTTAGTTTATTTTCCCTTGTGATACCTATGGAGGTGGATTTGTCTTTTGAGCCTTGCCTAAAAAAGGCACTATGGGGATTGCAAGAGCCTTTGCCAATATCCGAAAGCCCAGGGGTGACAGGTGCAAGCCATCCCTAGCGAAGCAACGTGGCTTGTCGAGCATGTCATCCCAGGCTGACAGGCATTGGATCCCCTTTGAATGACACCAGTACTTAAGCCAATTGTTGAAGTTGATAATCTTGTCTTCATATTGTGGCATCATTCTTGGTGAGGGTAAGATGCTACTCAAGATCAGGGTTATACCAGTCTTGGCTACATGCTCAGAGCGCTCCTCTATGTCTCTTTTCATGTAGTCCAGGGAGGTATGTCTCAGGTCAGTCACACCAGCATTGGCAATGACTGAGTCATATTTGTACTTGCCTTGGAGTGACCTGAGTGCTTGTGTTATATGGCGGATCCTAGCACCCGACAGACAGCTCACCATGACCTTCTCCTTGTTCAGCCTGGTGAGCAGGATGTCAGTGTGTCTGACAATAGAATCACCTATTACAAGTGTATTAGGTGTGTTGTTTAGCCTTACAGGCTGTGACTGTTCTGCACACTGGCTTTTTGAACTATGTATTGCAAGTGTTTTGTTTTGGGGTAGTGGTTGCTTGGATGTCTGCTTTGGAGGTCTCTGCTGCTTAGGCAGATTCTTATTTAGAGCCTCCGAGTATGTTTTTGTGTGGTTATGTGTTTGGTTTGCTGTTGTGGTAGGTCTATGTGAGACTGGAATTGTAGTGTGTGTCATTACCTTCTCTTGACTGGTTATGCCAGTACTGAGTTGAGAAAGCTTAGCCTCCAGTTTGGCTATATGGTTGCATCTCTCGCATATGTTGGAACTGTTGGAAGGAGGAGAGGGTTGTCTGTGTACATGAGGCAGTTGTAACATTGCCTCAAGATTCCCAGATTCACCAGCTGGACTGGAGAGGAGATTGACAACTGACATTTGGACATGCTAGAATAGTATAGGGAACTCCTTTATAATTGAAAAAAGGGCTAATGGGGAACAAAGGTACTCAGGGGGAGTTTGTGAGGGTGTAGTGCTTTTAATTTTTTAGTGATGACTTATATAATTGCTTTAGTGAGCAAGTGCCAGGCTTTAGATTAGGAATAGGGTGTTTATTTTGAGAGCTAGAGCAGTTCTAAGGGAAAAAGTGAAAAGCAGACTTTGTGGAGCTGAGAATGGTTTAAACCCAAATAAGCGGCGCTGCCCAATGCTGCGCTATGCGCAAAATCGTGCAAAGCCACGCTAAAGCGGGTATTATACAGGGGGACTTGAAAGAGCTAGAAATTGGCCCAAAAAGGCCAATAGACTACCAGATTCTTGTGCTGGGAACACTCCTCCAGGGATAGATAGGCTGCTCTAAGCTTCCCACTCCCACTGGTGAACAAAGAAGCCTCCTTTTATCCAAGAAAGGAAATGGACAACACAGGAACTTTCCAAAAGTCCAGAAAACTGCAAAGCCTGTATTTGGACTACTCTAGGTCAGGAAAGGTGGGAAACAAGGATCATTTTTTGTTTTTTTCTTTTTTTGTAAACACATTGTAAACTCCAAATCTGTTTTTAACATGACTACATAAGCTAGTAACAGAAATACGTAGTCAAAATCCTTTGTGTGACACTAACACTTGAAGTTTTTGTGCTAATATTCCAATCTGGATTTGAATTTGGCCTATTTTTGTTCATTTTGGACTTTTAGAAAGGAATTACATATATCAGATTGAATACATTCTCCTTTTCACTAAATCCATGACTTTTTATTTTCAGGATCCTTGGTTTAGTGTTCTTATTGAATAGTGATGAATGAAGATATCTGATCTGTATGCTAGTGGAGGGCAATACTCTTGATGTAACAGCTTGAACTAGTGTATTCAATAGTAATATAGCTCAAGTTGAAATAGCATTTTCAAAAAGGAAACAGTGGTGTCCATTTGGGATCCATTAGTGAAATAAACCAGAACATTTTACAAAGGATGGTTTGGAGAATAGCAGTGTTATGCATAGCTCTCAACCTTCCATTTCCAAAATGAGGAAAACTGGCCCTCATAATGTGAAACAAATGGGCAAAATGTGGAACACATACTCTTGGCTTACTAACAACTTCAACCAGAAAGATCATAGGATGGTTAAAATATGCTGTTTTTACTTATAAAACAATCTTTTAATGAATTAATATGATTAATTTCTATTTACCATGAACAACAATTAAAAAAATTCCTAACACTGAATATATGACAGAACCTTTCAATGTGGAACTTCAAGGAACATGAACTTATTAATACTCCAAATGAGGTACATTCCTCATAATGAGGTACACATGAGAGGTATGTGGACAATTTTAAACAGTTGTAGATAGGACATATACTAGCTTTGTAGCTAGCATACATAGATCATAGTAGCTGTTCTAGCTTTTATGTTAAGTACGATAGTGAGTTTATAATTCACCATGAGCTACATTAAGACTTATCACACTTGCTTCCCTATGAAGTCTAAATTGAACTCTGGCAGCAAGGCAGACTGTTAAGTATATGTGTACGTGGACCATAGCTATTGGGTGTTTGAGGGAGAACAAAGTTCCTAAGTACATCCTGAACAACACTAATTTTGTTTTTGTTGGTTTGCCATTAGCTTGTTGTTTTTCAGCCAAATAAAGAGTTCAGTAAATTTGGCCTGAAGCTTATTCTGCATAGTACCCTATGTCTAAATAAATAAAGGTCTGTGACTCATGAAAAAAGAATGCTGTCTAACTTTCAAATTGTTAAAAATAATATGGATTCTAGCACTAATCCTTGCAGGACCATTGCATTAAAAATACTGGCTTGGAATCTACCGGATCCTAAAGTCGTTTTAAAATACTTATCTTTTTGCTAATCTTGTAACTGTCTGAGCCAATCCTCTCAAGACTTTTAGCAGCTTATTATGATTAATTGACATAACAGCACTTTTCAGGTGAAAGAAGATAGCACTTGTGAGAAAATCGCTTTTCCATGTCAGTGACGGTAGTGACTGACACACGATAAATAGCCATTACTGAATTGCACCATTTTCCAAGATCAATGTACTTTTTTGACTGGAATACCATATGAATTAATGTGCATGACCAGCTGGGAGTAGATAGTTATATTTAGCATTCCCACTAATGATTTTAGATTAGTAAGTGAACTGCAGTGTGTTGTTGCTTTTAGGAAGCTATTTTTGAAATTGTAATTACCAAGGCCTTTTTGAGGGCTGAAGACACTATTCCATAAACATGCCAAGGCTTTTGTTATAATGTGGTGGTCCATCTTGAGAAAGGAAGGATGTGACATTGCCAGGATAATAATGACTGATTCATGTGAAGAGAATACAAAATGATTTATTCACAGCCTGACAGGTTAGTGTGCAAGAGACTTATTCAGAACAAAACTAAAGCCAAAAGTTCATAAGCCATAGTACTTCAAACCAAACCGATATCTACTTCAAACTGTTGAATCTGTTAACTGCTTTGTAAAGTCTAAAAATAGCATCCCTGACTCTGAGGGTAACAATCTGAAGCCAGCTAGGCATGATACTCAGGATATATCTAACCAAGTCATACTTATACCATACATTCCTGTTACCCACTTGCATAAATTTTGTTGTGCCAGATAAAATGGGCTTCAATCCATCAATAAAATCTATGCTAAATATTAATGCTATAACTTGTTAATAAAACAATATGATTTTAGCTGTCTGAGTGACACCTGTCTTAGCCTTTGGGAGCATTGCAGTCATATTTTCTATGAAACCTTCTTTGCTAACACTGTTTTCCTATTATTTTACATTCAGATGCAACCATCCCTCTCTAAAATTCTCCAACAAAAATTTAGCCAGTTTCAGAGGTGCATTGTATTCCATATTCTTGATATACAAATCAGTGTTTCCAGTACCTCTGCAGCTGTGAAGTCTGTGGCATATCCCAAATCAAAACTGATCAATTATTCAGATAAACCTCTGCTGGCGTACTCTGGACCAGCCTATCTGAGTATAACTCATTATAATGCATATGTAAAGTCTCATTCATCATTAAAGAATTATTAACTAGAAATCGATTTCACCTAGCAAATTTTTCAAATAGTGTTTTAGACCATGACCTGGCATCAAAACCATGGCCTCAAGCTAAATGCCAAAAAGTGCATAGTCATCCCTTTTAGAAAAAACAAAGTACCCACAAACTACCACATAGGTGGTAGCCTCCTAAATATGGAAGACGTAATAAGGGATCCGGGGACCCAAGTAGATTGTAACTTCTCCTTTGATAATCACATTGCCAAAGGGTTGGGAGGGTGGCCTAGTGGTTAAGGAGTTTGCCTTACAAAGACATGATGCAGGGTTTGAGTCTCACAAGGGATAATTGGCTAGGCTTACAATGGCTCGCAAGGGCAGTTAGCCTAATAATAACCTATGAAATCCTATGAAATCATATGAATCCTTCTATGTGGCCCACCTAATCACAAAAGGGTTTGCATCCAGATCGAAAGAGGTCATTAGGCCTCAATATGCATCACTCATCAGACCAATCATAGAGTACAATGCCCCATTTGGGATGTACCTTACAAGACACCTGCGACAACTGGAAAGACCACAGAAGTACCTCATCAAGAGGATCACTGGCCTCAAGCAGATGCCCTATGCAGCTCGACTGAAGAAACTCCAGCTGTACGCTGTACTCGGTTGCATACTGCATGCACAGAGGTGATCTCTGCCTGACATACAAGGCTATGTCCAACCCAGAATTAATGGACATGCTCCACCTAAAGAAAACCATACCCCCTTGAACCACACACTTCAGGGATCTAAACCTCACCACAACAATAAATTGGACATGCTAGAGGGATAGATTCCTGTCCCAGAGACTTCCCATGCTCTGGAACAAAATTCCAATCTACATTAGGCAGAGCTCTTTGCTAACCCTCTTCAAGAGAAACCTTGACGAGTGGATGGGAAACAGAAAGTTTACCCCAGGGATCACTTCAATGGCTCTGCTGGACAGAGGCACAGGGAACCAATCTAAGGGGCGGTGAAAGCCAACACATTCCAGCTAGGCTTATAAATGCCTTCAGGCAGATAGCCTAGTACCTACCTATGAACCTATGAACCTATGACTCTGGAGAATAACATGAAACTCCAGTCTTCGGATTCAAAAAGGCTTAGTACAGAGTGGAAGCCTTAGCTGAGAAGTCATTGCTTCAAGCTACGGTTTTCAGATTCAGAGACCATTAGACCTTTTAGGTTTCCCTCACAGGATCCTCAGCACAGAGTCAAGTGCTGAAGCAATGTGTTAATGAAGCAGGCCAGGGAAGTTGCTAATTTTATTTATTTACTTATTTATTTATTCATTCATTTATTCATTCATTTATTTGAATTTATTTACTGGGGTACAGCACTGATCATTTCTGACCAATTTTGGACTCAGCCTAGGGTCACACACTTACCAGACAAAAAAAGTAGACAGGAGTACAAAAACACATTAAGTGATAGCAAAACATTACAATGATAGATTAATGCTTAGGATAAATAGTAAATCGAATATATTAATTTCCAATATGTACAAACGTTTCAAAACATTAAAGAAATTAGAATAAAATAAGAGATGTGAAAATAAGCAAAAAATCTTAGTGGATGAGTTAGAGTAGAAAAAAGTTAAAGTAGCCTTAAGTGATGTGACTTGAAGGTAACAATTACATTCTACTTGTTTAACTAAACATGATTTTAGTAGAGAACAGAACTTGGAGTAAGAAGATGTCTTTAATTTCAGGCAGGAGGTACTCTAACAGGTTGGGCCTGAGAACTGAGAATGCATGGAGAGAGATATGCAGCTGGATTATGGGATGTATCTTTTAGGGCCTGAGTGGTTCAAGTGTCTTACGTTTTATGTGAGGGTATATCTTATTAGTTTTGTAGTTAAAGGAGGGAGAGTATGTTCATGCAGGAGTTTGAACAGCTGAGATCCTAGGAGCAGGTCTGCTCTTTGATTAATTGATATACAGCTGTTGCTCACCACAGCAGCACAGATTGCATCTAATGGCAATTACCCAGTAGATGTACACACTGAGCATCAGACATATCATAAACATAATATATTACAATATGAGCATATGTAAATATTTCACAACAGGGATCATCAGCTCAGAACACAACTGACACACGTATGCATATTTGTTGTATCACTGTATGGAAAACAATAAAGGATGCACATCAGTGCTACACATTCCTATGTCTACAATATAACAACATGAAAAAAGAGAAACAACATGGGACATAATGCAGAATGTTTAATAGGCACAGAAAATATATCACAGTAAAGTAGTAATGTAATACAAGGAGACAGCTGTGGTTATGAGTCTGTTGGATACACTCTAACAAAGTCTAGAGTGACCTCACTGACATCTCACACCATGGTCTGCTCTGTCCTGACCATGAACAAAATTGTGGGGCACATGTTGCTCCAAAGAGGTGACTGATGGGGTGAGGTGAAGGAGCATGACTGCAAGCTGAAGGCCTTGTGACTGGCGGGACCACAGCATATGGGCTAGCAGTGCAACTGTGTGGATGTTGGACCACAATTATTGTTGCTTGATGGGCAATGGTCATTCTGTAAAGAGGTAGCCTGCCTCTTCCAAGTTGCAATCTGCTGAGCACAGTTAGGGCACACAGAACTCTGCTTATACTATGACACTGGTGCAGTACCAGAGAGGCCAGGGTTTATACTGACTGTGCCACAGCTAGCATGCTTTCATTTTGAGTGTCCAGTGCTTCAATTATCATACTGTGTCTGCATTTCTGTCCTTCATGCATCACATGTACCCGGTGTGCCACACAATCTATAGGATGTGCAAGTGCACAGATTCTGAGAGATGACATTGCTGGGAATGTTCATTTTCCTGCAGCAGAAAGCAGAGACCCTCTGACACCTGGCCATGCACACAATCTGCATGCCTACGTCTACCACAATGCTCTGTTTCAGGCTGTTGTGAACTGCCATTAGCAGTGGTCTCAACCGGGTTCTATCATTCATTGGCCTTATTCTGTTCAGCATCCAATGGCCCATCATCTTCCAAATAGCCAGACACATTCCTCTCCATATCTGAGGTTACAGCTGCAGTAACATCACTGTCGACATCTTGGATAGACTCTCCCAACAAGGTTCTATGTGCCAGGGGCCATAATACCATGCTGAGACACATCTCATACCACATCATGATCCCTGGATGGGCGGATGGATGATACAGATAGTTGATGTGCTAAAAGAAGATACGGAATTTACAGATCAGGGCAATGTCCTTACATCACATGACAGATAACACTAAAGACATATGACAGATATATTTTACTGCAATGTTACAGATAATAACGACTTTATATGAGATGTACTGTATGTATGTTTCACAGAGTCTATATACTTGGATTATAGAATTAGGCTACAAAGCCAAAATCTATGAACATATTTGAGGAATACAAACAAAACACACACACCTAACAACTCATCATGGGAAGATGGCACTGTTGAAGAGGAATGGACTTCAAGTATTATAGGGATAAAAAGCAGCATTAATGATCACATCATTCCAACCATTAACCATGCGAACACAATTAAAATATACAGAATACTTGACATACACACACCACTCATATGTACACTTGATGAGGTTAATGCAGTCCGGGCTATGAATGGGAAGAAAGACACAGCATTAATGGAGGACTACAGCAGGATTAACAGCAGTGACATGTATGAAACATAGTTAACAGCGTATCACTGACAGACTCCCACTGTGGAGAGTTTGTGGGTTGTAGTGTGGAACCAGCAGTGGGAAAGTAAAATTGAAGACAGCACAGTCATGTCTGTAAGAAAAACATTACTGACAGCATCACACATAAAACAGATTAACAGGGGCTGCAGATACTCATATAATGAACATTGTACCTGTACGCCAGATGGGTCCGGGTTGAAAAATATTGGCATTAATGTCACGCATCACATGAGTGCTACACGTTAATGCAAGCTTTGAAAATTTTGGAGTAATATACCTTGTCTATCTGAACTTGATATAACATTGTACCTGTAGTGTACAATGTTATATAAATAACAATATGACAGTAAACTGTAGTGCCATGAAAAGAGGGTGAGCCTATAACAAGGTAGATTTGACAGTAACATTACGGAAATACTCGCCTGCCATTCCTTGGTGTTAGTATGGAGTAGATGTACCTGTAAATATTAATGCAAACAGCATCACACATTTTGCTTGGACTGCTCTGTCTGTACTTCGGTTGTATGAATACATGTTATTAGCCTTATGTTCATCATCCTTACCCTGTGTGGATGTATAGTCATGACTCAAATCTGCTACTGTAAATCAAAAATGACAATGCATTAATCCGCGTACTGCAACAATTTGCCTTTATTGTCTCTGTATCAGTCATGTCATGGAAAGAAAGACATACATGTTCAGCTTGGAACTCCAGCTTCAATTTCACTCCTGGGTATGCAACACTCCCCTTTCACTGTATGCAGGTAGGACAAAAATAATGTGATGTTGGGGGCTCAATTGTGGTCTGCCATCGGTGGCATCTCTTGATCTCTTGTACTATCTTAATTTGTTGCCTGCATAAAGGCTCATGTCTAAGCAGCATCATCTACAGGCATCATGGGATGTGTTGTGACCTCCTACTACATTTATCATGTTAGTAGTGAAGTCGGTCCAGATTTCATTTCTCCAGACTATCACCAGAACAGCCAAGGAGTTTCCATTCATGATGTCAGACAGCATCAAGTATGATTTAATTTGCTGTGGACAGAAGTTGCCACGCCTATGGCAGGTGGCTGTCTGAAAGAAATATGCACACGATCATATTCTTGTATGAGCCCATTTATGCAGTTGATTCTGTGGATGGTGTATGGCAACATAAACAGTATGCCATCCAGTGCAGTGTAAAGGTCTGCACAACACTGTCTGTGACAAATACTAATGTGACATATAATAAGTAACAGCAATGCCTTCATACATAACATTTGCAAAATTAACATAACTTGCAATATCTTTAGACTTTGTGTGTGGGATTAGAACCCCTCACACTACATATATGTTGAAGGGAGGTACAAAGACAACAGCATCATGTAACAGGATTCTAGATGCATTTCCCATTAAAATACTACGCAAGCTAATAATTGAACAACATACAAAAATTGTCAAAAAACTTCAGGATCTGTAGGCAGTCAGATCCTTTGTATATTGAGCCAATGGTAATAACCCCTTTTATATGAAGCATCATTGAAGAAACAACCTTAACAGCAATATCACATGTTTTAACAGTTTTGTCAGGAAATGTGAATTAAGAAATATCCGTAATATCAACATAACGTAGATACTGAAAGAGATGGAATCCATAGGTTTCCTTAGTTACACCACAGAGTGCAAGGAATTACCAGTAACAATTGCAGATGATCCTTACATCTGCCTTAATATACCGTTCTCATTTGTAATATAATTATCTCTGTAAAACTGCATATGGGCATGAAATCAATTACTTAAAATAGCAACGCCTGTATGCTTAAAGGTCAATCAAACATTAGTCCAGTAACATTCAAGTTCTGTGAAAGCTCACATTTTGAGTCAAAATTAATTTAAACAGGTGCCTTTATAAATGAGATGTTTTAATCTCAAAAACAGAAATGTTACCAATTGCCAGAGTACCCCTCATTTTGAATCACAGAAACCTGTTCATCTAATGTGCACCCACTTTTAAGTACTATTTGAGCCACACATAATTAATGAGGTTTATTAAACTTGTAGGTATTGGAATCCCATTTGTGCACCTCAGTGGGAATTGGCAACAAGCATTGTAACACCCAGGAGTACTGCTTAAACACCCAATAGGTATCGATAAATGGTACCATGTGTGGCATATGCCAGTGATTTCATAAAATACATCAGCACTGCCATCAAATATTGATTTTGCTACACATACACATCAGACCATTGCTAACTGGACTGAGTGGGACCTCAGTCAGCATTTCCCTGTTTTTGCATTTTTCAGGCATTTTCCATTGGTGGATCATGATGGCTACTTTAAGGAAGCTGATCCGTGTCTGTGCACACAACTGGAATGAGGAGGAGACCATCTAGATGCTAACCATGTATGCTGGAGTGGAGCATCAGATGAAAGACAGGCCAAGAAACTTCACAATGACAGCTGTATGGAACTGGATTGTGAGGGAGCACCAAAGATGGACAGAGATGAATCACACTTGACCGCATTTGCTACCGCTATGATGACCTGCATTGAAGGGATGCAAAGGACCTTTGATGGAGGGTAGCAGAGGTGCGAAGACAGCCTATGGATTACTGCAGTAAGTATGTCTATCCTAAGTGTACCTGAGTATTTCTACAGAAATTAGAGATGCATCTGAGCCCCCCCCCTCCCACAAACACACAAAGTTTGAGAATATATTTTATGCTCAATTACTGAGAGACTTGGTTGGCTACAATCACCTGCATTAGAAGCTGAGGTTAAGTGCAAACTTGCAGTACTGTATTTTAGTCTTCTGTTAAGTGCAAACTTGCAGTTTTAAAAGAACTGTATTTCATTTTTTCTGTTACCTAATTGTTTCACTAAATAGTGTGCTGTGTGTCTCTCTGCTGTAAGAGGGGGTAGTGGTCTTCTCACTTCTTTGTTATCTGATATTTAACTGTTAGCCTAGAGGGCTTCCTCTGTACTTTAAGTGCTAGTCACAAAATTTGAGAATTAATTTTATGCTCAATTTCTGAGAGACTTGGTTGGCTACAATCACTTGCATTAGAAGCTGAAGTTAAGTGTAAACTTGCAGTACTAAATTTTAGTCTTCTAAGTGCAAACATGCAGTTTTAAAAGTACTGCATTTCTTTTTTTCTGTTACCTGATTGTTTCACTGAATAGTGTGTTGTGTGTCTCTCTGCTGTAAGAGGGGGTAGTGGTCTTCTCACTTCTTTGTTATCTGATATTTAACTGTTAGCCTAGAGGGCTTCCTCTGTACTTTAAGTGCTAGATACTGAATAGTGTGCTGTGTGTCTCTCTGCAGTTAGTTCCCCATCCACCCTCCCTGTTCTTGTTTTGTTGTTAGTGTTGGTGGCTCTGGAATTGCCACCCCTCCTGTAAGTCTGTATTTGAACACTGCTCCTGGGTCCATCTCACTTGCTCACTTAACCGAGTACAGTGAAATCATATTCTGAGTCTAGTGTTCACTCTACTTAATTCAGAGAGAAGATTTGAGAAGGCCAACCCACTTAGGTTCTTCCTTCCCCTCTCCTTGCACTTTACTAACAAAAAAAAATTGCACTTTATTCATCTGCTTTTACTGTATTTGTGTTTCCTCCTACTTTATTTTGCTTTCACCTCTTCTTAAAAGTACTCAATTTTGTTTATTCTGCTACATTTATTACTTCTTGGTAGTAGCCTGATTAAATTGTAACTGTTATTCTAAGTCTTTTGGTTTAACCACTTGGGCTTCATACCAGTTGTTTTTCATTAAGAAAGTTTGTAGTCTGCACTGTTGTGGCAGGACAGGTAGCTTACATCCTTCTAAGCTGGGAATTGCTGATTGAAGGCTCAGTGTCTGCTATTCTAAAAGTGCATTAGTTCTGGTTTAAGCACTTGGGCTTCAGGCCAGTTATTCTACATGAAGACAGTTTGTGGTCTGCACTCTTGTGGTAGGAGAGGCTGGATTCTGCCCTTCTGAGCTGGGAATTTCTGGTCACAGGCTTGTTGTGCCTGCTTATTTGAACTGTTTCTCTTCTGAAATTGGTGTGCCTTGTTGCTGTAGCATAGACCAGATTCAGGCCTGCCGAATCTAGCTTTGTTTGTATAACTTGAGAACTGATCCAGGCCATCTTTTTTTAGAGAAGGTTCCCCTGCACCCTAATGGCAGGAGTGTGCAGTTAGAACTTGTCTGATTGAAGACTGCTGGAACATGGCTCAGTTTTGAGCTTTTTTTCTGGTTAATTGGGTAACTTGTTTAAATCAGTTTGTTTTCTATTGTTTATATATATATATATATATATATATATATATATATATAGTTGCACTTTATTCATCTTCTTTTATTGTATTTGTGTTTCTTCTTACTTTATTATTAGGGGCATTGACTACAACTCTGATCTGAGATATATAACAATAAGTATCCTTTTCTGTTCATTTAAAGTGTTTTTTTGATTGTATCTGCTTTATTTTCTGAAAAAAAAAGAGAAAAAAAATTATATATATATATATATATATATATATATATATATATATATATATATATACTTGTTTCCCGCCTTTCTAAGCTAGTATAGTCCAGTTTTCAGGTAAGTGCTGAATTCAGGGCTGTGTTACAAATCTCTGTGTTTGCCCATACCTTAATTGCATAGAAGCAAGTTTCTCTGTTCACCTGTGAGAGAGCGGAGCTTTGAGCAGCCAATCTGTCCCTGGAGGAGTGGTTTCAGCCCAGGAATTAGTAGTTTATTGGCCATTTTGGGCTAATTTCTATCTATTTCATTTCCCTGCTATAAAATCTGCATTTGCCTGGTTTTGAGTGCCGGGCAGCACCGGTTAGCTAGGGTATAACTATTCCCGGCTCCACTTCAATTTTTCCCTTGGAACTAGACAAACTTTCAACTTAAGCACTCAAGCCATTCATTTCTCAGCCTGACCCTTGCTCAAAACTCATAGCAAGCACTTATAAACCCTAGCACTAGACCCCCCCTATACTGTACAGAAGGACAAGACTCTATTCGACCTTACCAGTCATTCAGTAAAACAGTTCACTGTACCTATCTAGGCATGTCCAAAGGGCAGTTTCAGGTGTACTCTCCAGTCCAACTGGTGAATCTGGGCATTTTAAGGCAATGTTACAACTGCAGATACAGAAACCCTCGCATGTACGGCAGGAGCAAATGGCCAAAAAGCATTCAGGATCAAAACAAATAAAACCAGCACCAAGTGTTGTTTCAGAATCCATTTATTTATTCAAAGTAGCCTCATATCGGTTTTGGCACACTAGCCTTCCCTCAGTGAATAGTAATGCTAACAAAGCCATGTGTTCATATACAAATACATCCATACTTCCTATTGTGTAATTTCCTGCAGTTCAATTAATAAATTCATGAACATATAACACAATATAAAATAAACCTACATTATAAGTGGTCATTTAAACCTGGTGAAAACAAACCTCCTAGTTTTACAATCCAATATTTCTCCTTATTGTTCAAGATAGAATGCCAGCCTAGTTTATTAGACCAATCTCTGTAAAGGAAAAATAGGCAGTGGGATGGATAATTTGGTGTTTGTATAAGGCATTGGTCAACCATTTGTTATGGATGTCACTGTAATGTTCCGACATGCAAATCCATAGGGGACGTGATGTTTGTCGAATATAAAAAAATGAACAATTGCAGGTAGCCAAATATATAACCCAATCTGATCCACAATTTCCAAAACATTGTATATCAAATACCCTGTCTGAGTTTTTAGTTGTGAATTGTTTAGATCTGAGTATATATTTATATAAGGAACAGTGTCCACATGAAAATTACCCCAAACGTTTGTCCCCTGTAATAGTCAATTGATAACGCATAGACAAACCTCTATTACACTTCTTATAATGTGCAAAATGAGAACTCAGTGTTTTGCCCCTGTGGTATGAAAATAAACATTGATCTCCTAACATGTGATTCACATCTTCATTTGCCATAAGAATGTTCCAATGTTTGGTTACAATATCCATGATGAGATGGATGTTCCTACCATAGGTGATTATAAATCTAATTGGCTGTGCTTCCACTGTGTGTGTCCTATCCTTATATACAAGTAGCTGTGATCTATCCTGAGCAGATGCAAACTGACTAGCAGCTTGTATATCCCATTGTCGGTAACCCCGAGTCTGGAACCTGTATGTCATATCCTGTTGGAAAGTAGCAAAATCTTCCTTTTCAGAACAAATTGTCCTAATTTGCAAAAACTGCAATTTGGGTATATTCCTTATTGTTTGGTATGGGTGCAGACTAGTGGCATATATCAAGTTGTTATATTGGGGATATTTCCTATACACACTGGTGGCAAGAGACCCATCCTGTTGTTTAGACACTGTAACATCCAAAAAGTTAACACAGTGAATATCAAAGTTCAGTGTGAATTCAATACCCCATTTATTTTCATTTAAATATTGGACAAACTCACCCAAATATTACTCTTGAATTTTACCACAGTTGTCCATCTTTTCGTCAGAATTTGTGGACTATTTGCTGCCGAGCTGATTTTATGCTACAACTGGTTTACAGCCTTGTTTTATTCTCCTGTGGTTTATTTACTTGGATTATTTTGCTGTTCTGCATGGAGAGTATTTACTTCCTGGTAACTTTGTTTTTGCTTTTATATTTTATTTATATTCTTGGTTATCGGGGAGACATGGCTGAATCCAATGCATTCGTTGTCGAATTACCATATAATTTGGAGCACCAACCTGAAGTCAGAGATGACCTGAAGAGGTTCCTGGACTGTGTTTTGGGAGAGAATAACCCATTGATGATGTATACTGTGGGTGAGAACAACGCCAGCGATATAACTGCACAACAACAGCTCGTTGGGCTAGCTGAAAATTCTGAGAGATTGGAAGTGGATTTTTTGAAGCTGAAAAAGCTACAGGCTCAACATCAACACTTTGAAGTCTGGTGCAGAGGAAGATTGTTCCAAGGGGACTACAAGTTTTGAAAATGCCTACAACTGGGAATTTGTACCCAGAGCTGCTGTTTAGATGGCAGCAGCTAAACATTGAGGTGAGTCTCCGTTATATGGAACTTTTTAATGACTTTTTTCTATCCAAGGAAGTAGCGTTACGTGATAAAATTAGAAAACAGCAACGCTTTATATTTGCCACGTATCCAGAGACAATTGCTAACACTATGATGGACAAAATGTTAGTGTGTTTTTATTTGAGAAAAATTTAATTGAACAAAAATGAAATAAGATACAGAGAGATACTTTGGACTTCCATAATGGACATGTCTTCACTTGGCCTCAAGTAGATAATAGATCTGATAGACCAGGTAGACGTTAATAATATTATGGATAATGCAAATAATGTTTTAAATTCGCATAGTGTACACAATGATTTGAATGTGAATGTTATTAATAATGAGAATGTTCATAATGCCACTACATGTCCCAATGCTGATTCGATCACAAGTCATAATACTATGAATGATTGCAATATGGCTAGGAATGAGTCCCCCACCATTTCTGTTATCTCACCAGGGCCAAGGAATGATTCTAGTTCAATATATGGTAACTCCACTACTAGTAATAATTTGAATGATGCTGTAACCCAAGGACAGGGTGTTGCAATGGTCAGTTGTCAGGGAAATTCTTTTCCAAATGGTAATAATCTAACAAGTACCAGACTTGATATACATGATACACATAGCACCAGTAGTACTGATATTCAACAACCCTCTGTTAGGATAAAGGAGTTTAGTCGAGGGCCTGGAACCAGTAGTTATACTAACCAGACCCTTTCCCCATCAGCGATACCTACAAGAGAGGGTCAGTCAATGAGCCGAGGCCGCCAGAAACGCAAGATCTCAGGGGGCGAACAGCAGGGCCCGACCCTCAAGAAAATGTGGCAACGTCTACTGCTACATTAGTTTGGAATATCTCTAGTAGAATTTTAACAGTAGAAGAGGTTGAGGTTTTAAACAAAGGTTTATCCTTTATACCCTCCACCAAAAGTAATTTAACAGACCTCAGACTATTCTGCCGTAATGTTCAACTGAAATTGGATTTTGGGAGCCAACATGTCTATGATCAAGTCAGTTGTAGGAAGCCTAGTGCATATGTACCTGTACTACATCCATCTTTGGAGGCTTTTGCTAAACTAGTACAGGAGGACCTACATAAGTTAGATACCAATAATGGACAATGGAAATGGTTTGGGAATCTATCCCCCGGTCTGAGGATAGCATTGAATAGGATAAAGAATGATAAAACTATTGTGATTAGACCTGCAGACAAGGGGGGTCCAGTGGTAGTGATGGACAAAGTGAGATATGACAATAGTATGAACGTGATGCTACAGGATGATAGATTTTAATCTGTAATTCCTACTAGTGAAATAGAAAGGAGAATCACTAGTATGTCATGCATGTTGGAAGATTTATTTAAAAGCACAATCGTTACTGTAGGCATGTATCAATTTCTTCAGGTAGTCCATCCCTTGATACCTATGGTACAGGGACTACCAAAGATCTATAAACATGCCACAGACCCCCCCCCATGAGACCTATTGTAGCAGGAAGGGGTTGGGTGACAGAACCCCTTTCACTGTACTTAGAATACTGCCTCAGACCAGTAGTGGAGGAATAACCATACATCTTGAAGGACCAAAGCATTTCCTGCTGATGTTGGATGATGAAACTAGTGACATCAACAGTGATTTGAACATTAGATTGGTGACTTTGGATGTCCAGTCTTTGTTCACTGTAATACCCAATGAGGAGGGAGTTGGGTGTATACATAGATGTCTGATGAATAAGACCTCTTACACTAGGATTCAAATTGACTTGATTTGTGCTTATTTAGAGGGTGTCCTAGAAAATAACCTCTTTCGTTTTGATAAGACAGCGTATCTCCAAATGGATGGCGTGGCTATGGGCACATCATGTGCCAATAGCTGCGCCAACCTTGTGATGGTGGATTGGGAACAGAATAAACTGATTCCTATAGCTGGTTTCCAACAACATGTAATGTTTTACACCCATTTTGTGGATGGCATTTTTTTCCTGTGGACAGGTACTGTCTTTGAACTGTCAAGTTTTTTTTGAACAGATTAATTCTTTGACACCCTATTTGAGGTTCACAATGGAGCAATCTGAAACTCGGGTTTCATTTTTAGATGTTTATATTGAGAGGTTGGGTAATGGTTCCTTAAATACGGGAGACTATAGAAAGTCCTGTTATAGGAATTCACTTTTACATAGACATAGCATGCATCCTAGCTTTGTGTTTCAGAATGTCATCAGAGGACAGGCCATGCGTGCCTCAAGGATAAATCCCACTCATGAGGGGTTTGAAGAGGAGTTATTGAGTTTAACAGATAGATTATTGAATATATCATACAAAGCAGAAGATGTGCATGCAGGTGTTGAATGTGTCAATTCACTTAAGACTACAACTGCTGCACCCTATTTCTCTGAAAGCCCAAGAAGCTGTACAAATACTTCAGATGATGGGAGAGAAGCAGCAGTTGGTGTTACCTCACAGGAAGGTTCATGTAGATCCGAGATCAACCCTATATTGAGTTTCACACAGGATATACGTGATATTAGAGTTATCTTTATTAAAAATTGGGGGGTACTCACAGTTGACCAAGATTCAAAGGAGGTAGTAGGGGACAGGCCCAAGTTTACTTATAAGAATAGGAAGAATTTGCATAGAATACTATGTTATCCTAAAACTTATATCAGCCATAGAGATGAGGCTTCCAGTTGGGGTACGAAACCATGCCACAGATGTAATTTCTGTGAATATATAGACCGTGAACCCCGATTTGTACATCCTGTGATACGTCAGTGCTTTTTGCCTAGGGTACAAGCTAATTGCCAGTCAAAACATTTAGTTTATTTAGCAAAATGCACATCTTGTATGGCGTTTAAGTCAGTAAGACTGACAGACGTTTTAGGGAGAGAATTAGAAAGCATGTCTATAACATACGCATTAGGACCATCAATAATGCACTCTCCAAGCATGTGATGAAGACATCAGATATACATAGTTTTAGGTTTCAGGTAATACAGATTAATGCCCCGAGCCCTAAAGGAGGGGATATTAGAAATTATACAGAGACATGTGAGTTAGATTGGATTATCAGGTTGAAGGCGGAACGTAAACCTGGCCTGAACGATAAGATTCCCATTAAACCTTTATTAAAGAATACAAGGTTGAAGATCAAATCCTAGTGTTGTGCATAGTACAGCATTGGAACATGTGATATTGTTAGACACAAACACACATTTTTTATGTTTGGTATATACTTTCTATGTATGACATATACATTCAAATCTATATTTACTTGCACAGTTTTTTAACATATATCTCTAGATTTTACCATTGAGTTTGTTCTTTATGTGAGGAATATATTTTTTAGTGTATAATAGGATTCTATTATATAATAAATTTAGTTCATTTTACATCGTGGAGGTCTCCATTTGTTTTGTTCTGCTGATGATTCTTTTATATAAAATATCTTGTCTATGAGCTTATCCCTTGATGATCTAAGATATGTACCTTTACTTTTTGTTATATGCCTTTAAGATTTGCAAAGGGAAGTGATGTCATTGTGATGTGGACTTTCAGGCATTTAAAACATGCGCCTTTTTTGTTTGTTTTGTATATGGCTTGATAAAGCCCTTTTTGGGTGAAAGCGCTTGTCTAATTTCTCAATAAATTGATTTACTTTTGGATTTTACCACAATTGTCCATCTTTTCATCAGAATTTGTGGACTATTTGCTGCCGAGCTGATTTTATGCTACAACTGGTTTACAGCCTTGTTTTACTCTCCTGTGGTTTATTTACTTGGATTATTTTGCTGTTCTGCATGGAGAGTATTTACTTCCCGGTAACTTTGTTTTTGCTTTTATATTTTTTATTATTTGATATTGTGTTAGAGAATGTCAGAAGGAGTTGCATTGTGTTTTTGTAGACTTAGAGAAAGCATATGACAGGGTGCCTAGAGAGGAGTTGTGGTATTGTATGAGGAAGTCAGGAGTGTCAGAGAAGTTTGTAAGAGTGGTAAAGGATATGTATGAGGGTAGTGTGACAGTGGTGAGGTGTGCTGTGGGAGTGACGGATGCGTTTAAGGTGGAAGTAGGGTTACATCAAGGATCAGCTGTGAGCCCTTTCTTATTTGTAATGGTGATGGACAGGTTGACAGACGAGATCAGACAGGAGTCCCTGTGGACTATGATGTTTGCAGATGACATTGTGATCTTTTGTGAGAGTAGGGAACAGGTGGAGGAGACCCTGGAGAGATGGAGATATGCTCTAGAGAGAAGAGGTATGAAGGTCAGCAGGACTAAGAAAGAATATATGTGTGTGTGAATGAGAGGGAGGATAGAGGAATAGTGAGGATGCGAGGAGTAGAGGTGGCGAAGGTGGATGAGTTTAAATACTTGGGGTCAATAGCTCAGAGTAACGGTGAGCATGGAAGAGAGGTGAAGAAGAGAGTACAGGCAGGATGGAGTGGGTGGAGAAGAGTGTCAGGAGTGATTTGTGACAGACAAGTACCAGTAAGAGTGAAAGGGAAGGTCTACAAGAGGGTAGTGAGACCAGCTATGTTATATGGGTTGGAGACAGTGGCATTGATAAAAAGGCAGGAGTTTGAGCTGGATGTGGCAGAGTTAAAGATGTTAAGATTTGCACTGGGTGTGACGAGGGTGGACAGAATTAGGAATAAGTATATTAGAGGGTCAGCCCAGGTTGGAAGGTTTGGAGACAAAGCCAGATTGGCAAGATTATGTTGGTTTGGACATGTGCTGAGGAGGGATGCTGAGTATGTTGGGAAAAATATGCTAAGGATAAAGCTACCAGGTAACAGGAAAAGAGGAAGGCCTAAGATAAGGTTTATGGATGTGGTAAGAGAAGACATGCAGGTGGTTGGTGTGACAGAGCAAGATGCAGAGGACAGGAAGAAATGAAAACAGGTGATCCGCTGTGGCGACCCCTAACGGGAACAGCCGAAAGAAGATGATGATGATATTGTGTTATATGTTCATGAATTTATTAATTGAATTGCAGGAAATGACACAATAGGAAGTATGGATGTATTTGTATTTAAACACATGGTTTTGTTAGCATTACTATTCACTGAGGAAGGCTATTGTGCCGAAACCGGTATGATGCTACTTTGAATAAATAAACGGATTCTGCAACAACACTAGTAGCTGGCTTTATTTGTTTTGATCCTGAATGTTACAGCTGCCTCATGTACACAGAGAACCCTCTCCTCCTACCACCAAACACTAATACATGCGAGAGATGCAATTATACAGCCAAACTGGAGGCTAAGCTCTCTCAACCCAAGACTGGATTAGACAGTCAAGAGGAGAAGGGAAATACTTGCATCACACCACCAGTCTCACATAGACCCATTAAACCAGCACCGGCAAAAAACACACATAAATACATGAAAACATACTCGGAGGCTCTAAATAAAAATCTGCAAAAGCAACAGAGACCTCCAAAGTAGACAGCCCCCTGTACCCCCACACCCCCTCCTACTTAAATATACCATCTCCGAAACCGCACTTCAGTGCAGAAAAGGGAAATTCTCCCATTCTGCACTGTACAGCACCATTAAAAGTCAACCTTTGAACACTTGAAATGTCGAACATATGGTCTCAACCATATAACGTTCGACATTTTATGCATTTGAATAATTGACATAGACCCAAGTAAACATGCTTAATACAATAAAAGGTGAAGCACGGAGCCAAAAGCCAAGAAGCTAATGTTTCGAACTTGTTTATTTTTTAAGCGCTTTCGGAAAAAGCGATGTCTGAGGAAGGAAAGACATCGCTCTTTCCGAAAGTGCTTAAAAAATAAACAAGTTCGAAACATTAGCTTCTTGGCTTTTGGCTCCGTGCTTCACCTTTTGTGTTTAAACAGTTTGTGAAGTTTACTTTGGGTTCATGCTTAATACAATCACATTTATTTAAGCCAAAAAGAATGCCTGTCTGACTGCTTACACATATGTTATTGGTTATGTATTGATAGCTGTTATTTCTTTACTATAAAAAGCCTGTAAGAGCTTGCAGTTTCTGTACTTATCCTTTCTCTCCAGGAATTCAAATAAATACCTACAGCTCCTATTTGTTAAAGTGAAACCCTTGCTGCTTGTTAGCACTGCCTGTAGGAAACTAGCTGGCCTGCCTACATTTTTGGTGTTCTGTGGGTTCTGATCACATAGGGGAAACATATCAGAAATTGGAATCTTGGCTTACTTCACCCATAGCATGTTTTCAGAGAAGCATGTTGCACTACTTGATATTAAAGCTTATGTTGTGCATGGTTATGAATTACTGAGCAAGTCTGAGAAATCCTAAGAATATGCCCGTAATCCATAATGCTCTGCTAAAATCAGCTTTTTTTAACAGCAGGGTTAGTAAAGCAGTACCTGTTTGTTTAATAAGGACCTGTGCTGGCTGTCAGTTCAGCCTGTAAGGAAAGTAGCCAGCATGCCGACCTTTTGAAATGCTGCACAGTCCAATCCCCATAGGGGAAACATATCTGAAACTGTTATATTAGCTTAATTCACCCATTGCATTTCTTTAGAGATGTATATTCCACTTATTGATATTATCATATATTTTGTGCATGGCTGAGAATAACTCATTTATTTGCTGAATTCCTATGAACATATTCGTAATTAGTAATGGTCATTTAACATCATCTTTTTAACAGCAGAGTCAGTAAAGCTTGCTACTGATTGTTATAAGTCAGTCCAATGCTTTTGTTAATATTGTATTATTTGTAGATGTACTGTCAAGTTCTGTTTTATCACTATTGCATTCAGTTCAAGAACACCATCATCCTCACCTTTTGAGTGAGTTTGGATGGGCAGGTTAACTCTTGAAATGCAGAACAGGGAAGATGTATGTATTTGCTTAGTGATGTGCACTTTGGCAAGGAATATCATGGTCCTCACACATACCTTACTGTGTTCCTTATGTACAGCAACCTGTATGGTTCTGTTCACAGAAACTCTATGATACATCAGACTGTCCCACTCTCTGAGGGATGAATGATTTCCATTAATATTAATGTTTCTGAACACAGTGCTGATATGAATGAAGTGTTTCAAACTCTTTAACTACACGACCAGCACATGCTCATACTTTGAAATCCAAAGCCCAAATCCATATTAGTAGACCAAAACCCCTCCAGGAGAGGTCATAAAGCCACGTTTTTTCACTGTTTTCATAAGATGTCTTTTCAATCAAGCTGGATTAGCTAGTTAGCTAGTTGTCAAGGTTAGAGTTTGGATGTACATTGTAGTTGCAAGTTTGAATTTCATGTCTTCCAATCTGTTTTCAAAGATGTTAATACCTGTATGCAATACTGAAAAATGTGTATGGTGATTATCTAACTTTCATCAGGAAAAATTTGTCTCAAAAGTGTTCTGAGCAATGTATATCACTGTTATCTGAGGAATACATTATGCATAGTTTCTCTTTCTGTTTTCAGGTGATGAAGATCAGACCAGGAACCATGCTTCGTGCATTGAGTTGTTGCACAGGCTTGAGGAGCAGCAGAGGGAGAGATGTATGTTGATTACTTTTTCTGTTTTATGAAATTAAATGCATCTGATCCTTTTTACAGGCCTGAAATTTTCACATTAACATCCGTATTGCTTAGAATGCAGGAATACCCATCATGCATCAGTAAGGTAAGTGAAATCATACTATAGTTGTACTTACAACTGTGACTGAAATCCAAAAATGTTGAGTCGTCATGTAGCATTAAACCATTGTTTCAGCACACAGTTCTTGAGTTGTACTTCACAATCTAAATAACAGCTGCATTAATGTAGCTGTAAAGCATATCATGATATGGGTGTTTTGCGTACAAATTTTAGTGTTTTTAAAACTGCTTGTTATGTTTGGTTTTGTACACTTGTATATTGGCTACACTCCCTGTTCACAGACTGAATGGGTGTCTACCTTGTCTGTATTTGCACTGCTGTTTGCAGATCATGTGGCATGCCCTTCCGATTAGCATTGTTATTGCATCTGCCTACAACTCCTTGAGTGTTTTTTTAAACACAGTTATAGCCAAAGTTTGCTGACACTTCTGTAGATAGACATTTCTTTTCAACAATTCATAATCAGAATGCCCTTCAGTTCAACATTGGTATTGCATCTGCCTACAACACCGTGGGTGTTTTTGTTAAAACACATTTATAACCTAGGTTTACTGAGACTTGCGCAGATAGACATTTCTTTACAACAGTTCATAACCAGCAAGCATCACCAGGATGTTTGCAATTTGCAGGCTACTGACTGGTAATAATTTTAGGTAGATAATGCATACAGTTGTACAGATACAATACTGTTAGCACAACATATATGACCTTGTCATATGTCTCAGGCTGTGGAGATTAAACATATAAAATATTTGGTACAGTTGGATTCGTTATATTGATGTGTGATGTGGCTCAGATGTTTGTAATATGACTTGCCTGTTTTCCACAATATTGTCATATCACTTTCCCCTCATTTTCAGAATGATACTTGGTGGCTGTTCATATGAATCATTACATGCAAACAATACAATCTCTTGATTTCAAGATTCATACATTATTACAATGCTAATGACTCAGTTGGGTATCTCTAAGCCTATATAAGTTTTCAAAAAGAATAATGACATTGAGGTATGGGCATTTATGAGGTACCTCTGTCCATAATGGACATACCTGTCAGTCCATGTGTAAATGTTCATATTAAGTTCTGCTATGATCTTCATGGGAGGGTTCTGCATGATATACACTTGCTTTTCATTTCTGTCATCTTTTACAATTCATCCTGACAGAGCATGGGATCAATGGATGTTCTTCTATCAAATGTCAGGGATGAGTGCATGCCAGGCCACTGCCAGAGGCTTCATATGATGATGTTGATAATGATGATGATGACAATGATGAGGAAGCTGGATCTGCCCCTGTCTTAGCCCATCATGCCTTCACCCCAGAGGAGATTATTCCAGGGCAGAAACAGAGGTGATTTTCAGGAAGATACTCAGGAGGTTGCTGCTGATATGTTCTGGATACAGATAAGGGACATGATGGGGTCATTATTCCAGGATATAGCATGGGCTATGCATGATTCATTCAGGGAGATAGCTCATGAAGTCATTTATAAGCCTCAGCCCCATAGGCCTGGTCCGTCTGGTGCATAACAATTGTCAGTGTGCTCCATTTGTGTTATGCTGCCAACATGCTGATTGACATATACTTGATTGGACTGTATATGTACTCTTGTACATGCATACTATGTATCTGTCATGCCTATGTGTTATTGTTATGTGATATTTACTTCTGTTTCAATGTGTGTGTAATACACATTAATGCATTGCACTTTCCTCCCACATTAAGTTGTCCATGCATTGTGGCAGTTAAGTTGCAGCTAGTGCTGCAAGACATACCCTGTAAACGTGTTTTACTCAGGGCAAATGACAGACAACATATATTGCCTATAGTCCAGCACTACCACTGTAGTATGGTTTGGAATTGTGTATTGCCATATCATGTATGTGCAACAGAAAAACATGTCATTCCCCATGTGTTTTGGTTGTCATGATGTCCCACTGGCATTATGTGTTATTGTGTGCCATGCATTGGCAATACGGATGTCATGTGAGATTATATACAAGTATATTATGTCTATGTGCAGTTCAGACTATATCAAGCAACAATCTAGCACTAGTCTATACACAGCGGTACAGATAATTTATTCTTTAACAGTACATTATGCCATGTTTACTGTATCTTACACTTCCACATCCATTACTTATTCATATAAGTTCACAACTTCCATAAACAGTTGCAAACATTAACCTGATTGTACATGAATCTGCACATAGTTGGCTCCATGCTGATACACAATTGTACCTTAGACTTGTGAGCATACAGTGACTTACACTGATATGCTTTAACGTTCTCATAGGAATGTTCTGTGCTCAGTAATGAGCAGGGTCGGTGACATACACCTGCATTTGTTTATTTGACATTTGCATGACAGTATATGTGCATGTGCTTAAAATTCTTAGGTGGCTTACCTGTGCATGTTGATGTTACATGATTGTACATTACTGTGTATGTGTGTTTTCTACATGTTCAGTTCTATGGACATCAGCAATCATTCTGCCCATGTGATATATATTTTCTATTTGGTTAAATGTATTTTGGTTTGGCTTATACATGCATTTGTAGAGTGTCAACTTACCTTGTCCTGCTTTTCCCTGTTGTGGGTCCAGGTTGCCCACTTCCCTTCCACCTTCATTTTTCCGTATTATATTTTGCAGATATGTTTGCCTTAATTGCAATTATTGATCTTTGTCATCTTTATCATTACTGGAGAGATTCTGTTATACATATGTCTATATAACTATCAGGATGTTTGAATTGTGATTATCTGTCTGTAACTTTGTTAATGTACTATTCACTTTGAGAACCATTTCTCATTACTCATGGATTACTTGCGGGTTTGTTTAGTGTGCCGTTGCTACTGTGATACTTGTGCAGTGAGCTATTCTGAGTTTATTTTCATATTATAACATTATCTGCAAGTTTAGCACTGACATTGGCATAATGCACCGAAATCTGCAAACTTTACGGACTATAGCCCCATGTTTCCAGAAACTTCTACCTTTTTTTGCTGCAGTGGAGTTAATTTAATGTCAGCTAAGCAAATAATATGAACATCTAAGGTAATACATTTTTGTAATATAAGCAGTTCTCTTTTTCATTAATCATACTATTAATGTTAAAAGAACATATAAATTCATCCTTTTCCTTTTTTTTTAGTAAATGCTCTAGATTGCCTTCTCATTTTCCATTTTTTAACTCTGGTACAAATAGTCCCAGCTGTATTTTCATTCCCTTCACTGATAGTATCATCTCCTGTATCACTTTTACCATCATCTTCTGCACCTATGTCAGTATGAGTTAAATTGTCATCATTATCACCATCGACATAAATATCAGAATTAGACGTTGTTTGGGATGTGGCATTCTCAACAACAGCATCCATGGATACAAAATTCTGTATGCTGAAGTACTTGAGGACAGTCAAACTGGAAATGAGTATTACTTTTACATTTTCCATAAAAAAAATAACAATTAATTTGATAGTCTCCAACATCCCCACATTGAGACTGGACTAGATTCTATTAAAAGAAAAAAAAAACATCTTTGGTTGTCCTGAATAGTGAACATATGCACAAAAAATCATATTAACAGCACAGGGATTACTTCAGCGTCACTGCTTGACAGAGGCACAGCAAAATGATAGGCATAGTTTTTATTCAAACTAAAGGGGTGGCGAAAGCCACATAACTATGGGCTAGGCTTATAAATGCCCTTGGGCAGATAGCCTAGTATGAACCTATGAACCTATGAACCTATGAACCTATGTAGTATGCACAAAAAACTTCTCCAGAAGTTTTTAGAATACTCCCACTTCTCAAGCTCCATTCCACACATTCCAATCTTCATAATTTTTTTAACATCCGGAACACGATGACATATCTGAGAACAAAAAGCCTTTTACTTGTACTGCCTTTATTTCTGCAGTATGTATTTGAAAAAAATAGGTTTACATAAGGGTTGTATTTTTTCACTTATAATATTATAATCTGTCCATGGTAGAAAACGTTTCATGTCACATTTCAACATAAATTGATCAGTAAAAATAAAATTAGTTCAAAATTCATGTCACAAAATGATTCTTTCCCTATATGTAAAAAAGTAGAAACTTCCTTACTAGAGACACCAAGAGGTGAGATTACATTGTTCCAGACATTGTACTAATGAATACCTTTTCCAGTTTTTGTGGAAATTTGTACTACAGGAAATCTTCAAGTGTGGGAATCAAAATGTATATTCTTTGTAGCTGGTTTTGCTACAACAGCCGCATAAGACAATCCAGATGAAATCTTAGCATTTAGATGTTGGAGTAACTGACAGTTGTTCAGCAGTCTGGCAAACAGAGCATGAGGACCTTTCATAGTCTTTAATGGTGAACATCAACAATGAATCAGAAGATCTGTTATCAGCAATTCATATTTCAACAATAGTTCCCCAGGAAGAAACAAAATGAGTAGCAGGTTTGTTTTTACTAATTAAAGATGTTTATCATCTGGCAATCTGTTACCATTCAGAATCATAATCTGAACATCAGTTTGTTCACTGAAGGTGTAAGTAAGCTTCATGCTTTCCCATTGTTAAGCACAGCTACACTAAAGCCTGCTGTGATAAACAGAAAAGAGTAGGGGAATGCCCTATGCCCTGGCCAAATTTCCCCTAGTATGAATAACACCTTGAGTCTCTACTGGAAAGTGACCATTGTCCTAGTCGTACTAACCCAGTCAACACAGTGTAAATAAAATTAATTATTTTAGCTGTCTAGATTAATATTTATCTGGCTGAACCATTTTGGGTATCATTTTTATTTTTTCACAGTGTTTGAGCTTTAATTGTTTTCTTATTCTGTACAGTTGCACTCTATAACAACTCCTAAAAGAACTCCCCAAAAACTTATAGATGAAGAATTATGTACCAAGACTCCATCTGACCTGCATATTGAAAACACTGGATTTATTTATTTATTTCCTTGTTTGTTTCTAAGTTTATTAAAGTATTATTTTATTTATTCATTCATTCTTTTATATGATTTGTAAATTACATAAGTGTCATGGCAGAGCTATTCCTTTTCAGCCATGACTCAGGTCATGCAGTGATTCAAAGTTTACCTGAGAATGGGACATCTGCAGCATTGACATATATAATAATGATATACTTTGTATATTGACTCACATTATATTGAAAACAAACAAATAAATATAGCGATCGCTTGAGCTGGCTATGAACTACACTCCAGACAATAAAGACCCATCCAGATATTAAACAATAATGAATTTATTTTGATTTCGGGCTTTCCTCCACAAAAACATGGACTTCATCAGAATCTGAAGCCATTGCAATAAAAACACATATGTATACCCCTAAGGGTGTGTTCATAGTTAACTAATTAAAATAAAACAGTTCATTTAATTTAAAGAGCAAGCAGAAGAAAATCCACCTAAAACAAGGAAAAAAATATATATGAATACAATTAAAAAACTCAAATGCAAAATAGTTAAAATTAATAAATGTAAGACCATTGTTCCCTCCATTTGAAAAACTCAATAACCTCCATTAAAACATGTTAATGAACAATAAAATAAATACAAATTGCTATGTAAAAAACTCAACCAGCTATGTCCTAAATTCCAACACAGGTTGAAGGGGAAGATTGTCATTAATTCCGGGGGGGGGGGGGCTGGTGGGGTTGAGTAACAACTGTCACTTCACCACTCTTTCTTCTAATAATATTTTTACATCACCACCCCTTGGATTCATGTTTACCTTACCCAAAATAACAAATTTAAGTGTTACAATCCGGGCTGGATACCAAATGCCTAAACAAGGCATTATTGTTACCCTGCTTCTTTATCTAATAAATGTGCTCATATAACCTGCTCTTAAGAGCTATGTCTGTTTTTTTGACATGGAATGCCGGACACGATATACATTTAGCTAGATAGACTAAATGTTTCATGCACCAATTACAATTCTGAAAATACATTTTAGTCCTGTTAATGTTGTCCAATGTTAAAGACACTTCTTCAGAATTAAAAGGACATTGGCTGCAACAGCCACATTTTCTAGTACCACCTTCAGTTTTGGTATATTTAAACTTAGTAACTGACTGACCATGTCCAAAGTTGTTTTTTAGATTGACCCCTGTTTTATATGCAAAGCTAGGTTTCTCACCCAACAAATTAAAAATTTCTGCATCACTTCTTAATATATTCCAATTCCTAGTGAAAACACTTTTAACTTCTTAACAAAAGGGCTTTATTCTAATACAAGAGCCCTACAAAAATCATTACCATTAAGTGTATTTACTGAGGGTTCCAATCCTGTGCCTAATAGTGGTTTATACTTTAAACCCCACTGGGACTTGACATAATCAGTAATATCCTTAACCAAGGTAAAGGGGTAATCTCTTTCCAGAAACATTTCTCCTAAAAATTCTAATGCCTTTACAATACCCTTTTCTATTCAATCCAAAAATGGAACAACTATCTCCCCAGACTCCTACACTAAACTACTGGGAGTTACCATTGACAATAAACTTAGATATGATATCCATATCAATCAGACTATTAAAACCGTTAATAAAAAACTCGGGTCGCTCTATCGAATAAAATCCTTTCTTACTCCAATAGCAAAAATGGCCACTGCCTGCTCCCATCTCCTCTCTACCCTCCTATATGCCTCCCCTATCCTTACAAATCTTAACACAACTGAAGTAAACAAACTAACATGTTCTTATAATCATATAGCCAGATTTGCAACCGGCATGCCCTACAGAACCCATCATTGTAGCAACCTACAAAGCCTGGGTTGGATCGAATTCCCTAACCTTCTCCAGCAGAGCCAACTCATAGTAGCATTTAAAATTCTTAAACAATCTGACAAAACCCCTGCACTGAAAAACTTAATCAAACCTTACAACAATCTCAATAGTTTACGCTCCTCAAACAAGCTACTAGCTCAAACAGTAAAATCCAACAATGCAGGAGGTGACGCTCTCTTTGCCAATGCAATCAGAAAAATATGGAACTCCCTTCCACCCAGCCTCACCACCATTCCCTCCATTAAACTTTTCATAAAGGGGTTAACCCACCATTCAAAACACATTGGCTTTGCCAATGCATAAGTCCAGACTGACTCCATCTAAACCAGTATTTCTTCATCCTTACCAGGTCTAACCTATTTAACCTCTACCTCTCTCGCATCTGATTCCCTCTTCTCCCCTCTTCCATGTAAATCTCTAGACTTTGCTTCCTACACTAAATACCCGATAAAACTATCCAAAGGGTCAATCTAAAAGGAGATAAGAATGCTATACTATGTGTATGTAACATTTTTATATATCTTGGAGTAATTGTATTGAAATACTTTAAAATGTCTCCTATTTTTTGTGTAAACTACCTAAGGAGAACAATCTGTATTTTGTCAACATTTCGTTTACCTATTTGTCAATGTTGGAGCTTTTCTCCCCGGGCCTCCACTGAAAATGGACATGTATCCAGTCGGACCTTCCCGGTCAACAAATGTAAAATAAAAAATAAAATAAAATAAAATAAATATGGAAGTCATCCTGGTTGTCCTAATACACTGACCCTTAAGTATACTAATTAAAATAAAACAGTTCATTTAATTTAAAGGGCAAGCAGAAGAAAATCCACCTAAAACAAGGAAAAAAATATATATGAATACAATTAAAAAACTCAAATGCATCTGACCTGCATATTGAAAACACTGGATTTATTTATTTATTTCCTTGTTTGTTTCTAAGTTTATTAAAGTATTATTTTATTTATTCATTCATTCTTTTATATTTTTGTAAATTACATAAGTGTCATGGCAGAGCTATTCCTTTTCAGCCATGACTCAGGTCATGCAGTGATTCAAAGTTTACCTGAGAATGGGACATCTGCAGCATTGACATATATAATAATGATATACTTTGTATATTGACTCACATTATATTGAAAACAAACAAATAAATATAGCGATCGCTTGAGCTGGCTATGAACTACACTCCAGACAATAAAGACCCATCCAGATATTAAACAATAATGAATTTATTTTGATTTCGGGCTTTCCTCCACAAAAACATGGACTTCATCAGAATCTGAAGCCATTGCAATAAAAACACATATGTATACCCCTAAGGGTGTGTTCATAGTTAACTAATTAAAATAAAACAGTTCATTTAATTTAAAGAGCAAGCAGAAGAAAATCCACCTAAAACAAGGAAAAAAATATATATGAATACAATTAAAAAACTCAAATGCAAAAATAGTTAAAATTAATAAATGTAAGACCATTGTTCCCTCCATTTGAAAAACTCAATAACCTCCATTAAAACATGTTAATGAACAATAAAATAAATACAAATTGCTATGTAAAAAACTCAACCAGCTATGTCCTAAATTCCAACACAGGTTGAAGGGGAAGATTGTCATTAATTCCGGGGGGGGGGGGGCTGGTGGGGTTGAGTAACAACTGTCATTTCACCACTCTTTCTTCTAATAATATTTTTACATCACCACCCCTTGGATTCATGTTTACCTTACCCAAAATAACAAATTTAAGTGTTACAATCCAGGCTGGATACCAAATGCCTAAACAAGGCATTATTGTTACCCTGCTTCTTTATCTAATAAATGTGCTCATATAACCTGCTCTTAAGAGCTATGTCTGTTTTTCCGACATGGAATGCCGGACACGATATACATTTAGCTAGATAGACTAAATGTTTCATGCACCAATTACAATTCTGAAAATACATTTTAATCCTGTTAATGTTGTCCAATGTTAAAGACACTTCTTCAGAATTAAAAGGACATTGGCTGCAACAGCCACATTTTCTAGTACCACCTTCAGTTTTGGTATATTTAAACTTAGTAACTGACTGACCATGTCCAAAGTTGTTTTTTAGATTGACCCCTGTTTTATATGCAAAGCTAGGTTTCTCACCCAACAAATTAAAAATTTCTGCATCACTTCTTAATATATTCCAATTCCTAGTGAAAACACTTTTAACTTCTTAACAAAAGGGCTTTATTCTAATACAAGAGCCCTACAAAAATCATTACCATTAAGTGTATTTACTGAGGGTTCCAATCCTGTGCCTAATAGTGGTTTATACTTTAAACCCCACTGGGACTTGACATAATCAGTAATATCCTTAACCAAGGTAAAGGGGTAATCTCTTTCCAGAAACATTTCTCCTAAAAATTCTAATGCCTTTACAATACCCTTTTCTATTCAATCCAAAAATGGGACAACTATCTCCCCAGACTCCTACACTAAACTACTGGGAGTTACCATTGACAATAAACTTAGATATGATATCCATATCAATCAGACTATTAAAACCGTTAATAAAAAACTCGGGTCGCTCTATCGAATAAAAACCTTTCTTACTCCAATAGCAAAAATGGCCACTGCCCGCTCCCATCTCCTCTCTACCCTCCTATATGCCTCCCCTATCCTTACAAATCTTAACACAACTGAAGTAAACAAACTAACATGTTCTTATAATCATATAGCCAGATTTGCAACCGGCATGCCCTACAGAACCCATCATTGTAGCAACCTACAAAGCCTGGGTTGGATCGAATTCCCTAACCTTCTCCAGCAGAGCCAACTCATAGTAGCATTTAAAATTCTTAAACAATCTGACAAAACCCCTGCACTGAAAAACTTAATCAAACCTTACAACAATCTCAATAGTTTACGCTCCTCAAACAAGCTACTAGCTCAAACAGTAAAATCCAACAATGCAGGAGGTGACGCTCTCTTTGCCAATGCAATCAGAAAAATATGGAACTCCCTTCCACCCAGCCTCACCACCATTCCCTCCATTAAACTTTTCAAAAAGGGGTTAACCCACCATCTCAAAACACATTGGCTTTGCCAATGCATAAGTCCAGACTGACTCCATCTAAACCAGTATTTCTTCATCCTTACCAGGTCTAACCTATTTAACCTCTACCTCTCTCGCATCTGATTCCCTCTTCTCCCCTCTTCCATGTAAATCTCTAGACTTTGCTTCCTACACTAAATACCCGATAAAACTATCCAAAGGGTCAATCTAAAAGGAGATAAGAATGCTATACTATGTGTATGTAACATTTTTATATATCTTGGAGTAATTGTATTGAAATACTTTAAAATGTCTCCTATTTTTTGTGTAAACTACCTAAGGAGAACAATCTGTATTCTGTCAACATTTCGTTTACCTATTTGTCAATGTTGGAGCTTTTCTCCCCGGGCCTCCGCTGAAAATGGACATGTATCCAGTCGGACCTTCCCGGTCAACAAATGTAAAATAAAATAAAAAAATAAAATAAAATAAATATGGAAGTCATCCTGGTTGTCCTAATACACTGACCCTTAAGTATACTCTTCTTCTGAGTAAGGGGATGACAGCTTGTGTATTCCAAATAGGAGTTACTAAATGTTGGTTTACAATATATATTAGATTTAAATCCAGCATCAGAATGTAAAATATAACTATCTAAAAATGAAATACCCTGTTAGTTAAAGGTATGTGTAAACTTTAAAAATCCACTTGTAGTGTTTAAGTGCTTAACAAATTCTTCTATTTCCAGAGTGGTTCCTTTCCATAACACAAAAATGCCATCCAAAAAATGTATACAACACTTTATATTGCCTGAAAACATACAATTAAAAAGATAATTTGTTTCCCAATCCAAGAGAACTAAATTTGCAAAAATGGGGGCACAAGAGGCCCCCATAGCTACCCCCCTATTTGCCTAAAATATTCCCCCTCAAAATAAATGAAATTGTTGTCCAAAACAGTTGTCATAAATTCAGAGATTAACTATACTTTGTCCAAATCAAGGTTTGAAAATTTTCTGATACTGTTACAAAACAATTCTAAACCTTCATTCTTAGGAACAGAGGAAGATAAATCAATAATGTTTATTGTCAAGAAAATCAAATTCTTTTCCTATGTATCTTCTTTCAAATGACCCATAAAGTCCCAAGAATCTTTTAACAGGTGTTGAACATTACTATAGGTGTGTTTTAACCACTTGTCAATAACTACACCATAGGGGAAAGTCTTTGATTTACTTCTAGATATAATGGGATGAAACGGGGGATTTAGAAAATTTTTATGAACTTTGTTGCCACTGAATATAGTAGCTATAACAGGATTCCTGATCTTTAAAAAAATATAAATATCATTGGTTATTCTTTGAGCAATTAAATATTCCTCTAAATATAAGTCCATTCTCCAATATGCAATATTAATTTCATTTAATGAAATTGTTTTGTAAGTCTCCGTATCATTTAAAATACCATACATGATTTTAAAATATTCCAACATGTCATACAAAACTATTCCTCCTCCCTTATCTGTCTTCATAACCTGAATAGAGTGATTGTTATGTAACTCCTAAAGCACATCCCATTCTGTCTTAGTTAAATTGTACTTCTTCTTAATCTTTCTTTGCTTGAACTTCCCTCAGAATTTATTTAAATCCTCTATTATAACTTTCTCTAAAACTGACAGAGATGGGTGTAAAGGGGGATTAAAACAACTTTTTTTCTTTACTATCTGACTACCTTCTTCCATTTTTTTGTCTTTAAAATAAATAGCTAAATTTAATTTCCTAAAGGATAACTTTGTTTCTACCAAAGTGTCAACCAATTTAAAACCTATGTTGGGAGCAAATTTCCTCCCTTTCGAAAACAACAAAACATGGACTTTGTTTACCCTTACATTTGTGTAATTGTAAATACTGAAATTCATATATGAAAAAAGCAATGTGTTGACTATTAATTATCTCCCCATGCACCCCTTTTCCATATCTGTTCATTTGTTCCCCTTTCCACCTTGCTTGAAAACTTTCCTGTCCCAAATCCCAAAATTTCTGCTTGTTGTTCCAGGCTCCCTGTTTTATCCCCATTTTAATAATTTACATTACCATCATTTCCTTTCCTAGCTTGCCCTCCAGTTATCTCTTTTCTCATTGTACCCAAATTCCTTTTCTGTCTTTGAATTTTTGTTCCATGGATAGACAGTTTTACAATTATATTGCTTCAAATTCCGTTCTATTTTCTTAACATTCTTAAAATAAACTTTGTCACATTTTTATTAACTAATGTGAATTGTTTCCAATAAAAATTATCCCATTGGGGAAAAACCATATCATTAGTAATATCAAAATTAAGTTTATCTACATCTCTAATTAAGGCACTTAATTTGATATCATTGTATTTAATCAAAGGCCTAATGTATTCAAAACCAAAATTGCCAAAAAGTATATCAAAATCATTAATTAATTCATCATTTCAATTGACACCTAAAGGTAATTTAAAAAACCTTAAACCTTGAGGTACGATTTTCAAATGACTACATCTCATAAAATATGAATTATCCATTTGTAACATTTTTATATTCTCTAACTTTTTTCCATCAAAAAAGTCATGTCTTTTAAGGTGCTGTTTCTTGGCAGCCGAAAATTGGTTCTGGACTGTTGTGACCCTTCATTCCCTTTATTAAAATGTATTCCGCACAAATAAACTTTTCAAAGTCTTTATTCCATTGCTCATTTTTTTAAGGGCTCAGAAACATTCATAGAACAATTTACAGTACCTTTAGTCAACTGGTTGCCCACTGCAGCTACATAAGTTCTCTTTGGTACAGTCCTTTATGGTTTGGCTCCACAAAATAAGTATTCTTCTTCATGCGAGCTCTCCACAGTGTCTTTTTTATTTAAAGCTTCTGAATCACCACAACACAACACTAATGGTGAGACACATAACTCCCCTAAACAACGTGTCACTCAACCAAAGCCCCTAAGGCAAAACAGCATGCCCAACACCATAGTCATTGGTGATTCGATAGTGAGGCACACTGATATCCCACTCACAAGGTTGAATAAGGAGAAAGTAACAGTCAGCTGCCTGTCAGGTGCCAGGATCCACCACATAATGTACGCACTCAGGTCCCTCAACAACAGGTACAAATATGACTCTGTCATTGTACATGTGGGTGTGAATGACCTGAGATGTACCTCCCTGGACTACATGAAAAGAGACATGGAGGAGTTCTTGGATTATGTAGCCCAGGTGGGTATGACCCTAGCCCTAAGCAACATCCTACCATCACCCAGAATGGTACCACAGTACAAGCAGAAAATGATTGATTTCAACAATTGGCTAAGTTTCTGGTTTCATTCTAAGGGGATACAGTATCTGTCTGCCTGGGATGACATGATTGACAGATCTCGATGCTTTCCCAGAGATGGCCTGCATCTGTCACCCCTGGGCTTCTGGATACTCACCAAGGCTCTTGTAAACCCCTATGGTGCCTTTTTTAGGCAGTGTTCCAAAGACCAAATTACCACCATAACAGCTACAAACAAATGCAATCTGAGAGTCATGCCGATCAATGCTAGAAGTCTAAATCTCAAAATGCACTCGCTCAAAGCACTCCTTAAAATGGAGAACATTGACATTTGTGCTGTAACAGAGACCTGGTTCAAGGCAGCAGAAAGCACCATTGCACTACCAGGCTATAACTCATTCCAAACCTTTCATCCCCAGAACTTGGACCAAAGCTCCAAAGGTGGTGGTGTTTCTATATTCATAAAGGATGTGCACAACTCCAGACTAGTAGCCCAACATAATGCATCTGAGATGCTTCAGGTGCAGCTAACACTGGGTAAGACAGCAATTCAGGTCGTAGCCTGTTATAGGTCTCCAACCAAGTCCCAAGACTCACAATCCATGTTCCTAAGCACCCTGGAGAATATTAGGGTCCAACCTAACACTCTCATACTGGGCGACTTCAACTACCCCTCCATTAACTGGTAAAACTACTCATGTACCAATACACTTGCCCAATGCTTTCTGGAATTCATTAATTCCAATGCTCTGGACCAGCTTGTTCTTACCCCCCACTAGAGGTAGCAACATCCTTGACCTGGTCATTACTAACATGGGCGACCATTGCTCTACACCAATAGTCAACTCCTCCCTAGTTAGATCCGACCACAAACTAATCACCTTGGAAATCCACACCACTCCACAAAGATAACCACCATGAAAAACTTAAAAAAATAGTTGCATGACCACCGAATCATACACCAATGCACTGTACAAACACGTACACAAATGCATGAATCTTGCTATACTCAATAGAACTAAGACGCTCTCCTCAAAAAAGGAAGCCAATCAGGTGGTCCCCTGCCATAAACAAACTCTACAACAGCAGGAGGAAACTGATGCAGAATAAGGCAAAGTCCCAAGACTGGAAAAACTCCCTTATCAACCTCAACAAAAGGTTGAGATCCCTCATCAAATCCTCTAAAGCTAGCTATGAAAACAGAATTGCAGCAGATAGTAAAGACATCCACAAGGCCTTCTATAGCTATGTAAAGAATCTCCATGGCAATACACAGATTTGCTCTGAGCTACTGCACAATGGTACCTCCTATACCAAGCCAACAGATATTGCCAATATACTGGCCTACGGATTCAGTGCTAACTTTACCCTCCCCCCAAAGGACCAATCACAATACCAGTAGATAGCCAGGCACTCAGTATTACACAGGTTAAAACAGCACTGTCCAAGATCAAGAATACAGCTTCCATGGGACCTGACAATATCCCTGGCTGTGCTCTTCATGAACTACAGAGTGAACTGGCACCTCATCTGTGTGCCCTGTTCAATCACAGCCTCACTCAGACTTTGTCCTTACCGAATGGCACACTGCAACAGTCATTTATCTCCACAAAGGAGGAGTGACTACAGACCCTGGGAATTATTGCCCAATAAGCCTGATGAGTCTGATATGCAAGCTATGGAATGCATCATCACGGACCTAATAAACAAGAATATAGGGAATCTCTAAACTCTGGATCCTACACAGTTTGGTTTTGTAAAGGGTTAATCATGCCTGCCCAAGTTGGTCGACTTCTTTGAGTCAGTCACCAGAGCTGTGGATGAAGGCAAGGTGGTTCATACAGCCTACCTTGATCTGGCCAAGGCCTTTCATACCATTCTCCACTCAGGAATCATAGAAAAACTCACTAAGCTAGGCATCAACCCCTATATCACTAGGTGGGCTGCAAACTGGCTCACAGATAGAACCCACAGTGTGAAAGTAGCTTACTCCAACTCAGACTGCTGACCAGTCACGAGTGGAGTCCCACAGGGCTCGGACCTGGGTCCTCTCCTGTTTGGTATCTACTTCTCTGAAGTCCAGGCCAACATGAAGGGAATCTGGATGACAAAGTTCACAGACAATTGCAAGTTGGGAGCTATTATTAACTCCCCAAGTGATGTTGACATCCTACAGAAAGGCCTCAATGACACCAATGACTGGTGTCAGAACCATGGCCTTAAGATTCCAAACAATGTGTCATCATCCTCGTTGGGGAAAAACTCAGTTCCCTTGAATTACCAGACTGATGGTAGTCCACTGAACACAGAGATCTGGGAGTACAAGTTTACAGCAACCTCCCTTTTAACCACCACATTGCCACTGTGGTAAGAAAGTCCTTCTATGTGGCACATCTCATTACTAAGGGTTTTGCATCCTGGAAGAAAGAGGTCACTGTCTAGCTCTACTCTTTCCTCATTAGGCCAATGATCGAGTGCAATTCCCCATTTGGCATGTACCTCACTAGACACCTACAACAACTGGAGAGGCCACAAACGTACTTCACAAAGAGGATCCTAGGCCTTAAATGCTTGTCCTATATGGACAGACTCAAAAAACTCCAACTATTCTCTGTCTCATATCACCTACTTAGAGGCGATCTCTCCTTGACTTACAAAGCCATTTATGACCCGGCTCTGTAGCAATCCTACTTCTAAAGAAATCCCAATCCCTCTGCACCACACACTCCAGAGACCTCAACCTCATTACCACAATCAAACAGAACATGCTGGAGGGACAGGTTCATAACCCAGAGACTGCCCATCCTATGTAATAGACTTCCCATTCATGTCAAGCAGAGCACATCACTGGCCCTCTTCAACAGAAATCTTGATGAGTGGATGGGAAATATGAAATTCACCCCGGGCATCACTCTAGTGGCTCTACTCGACAGACGCACTAGGAACTAAGGTTGGGTGACACAATGCCAGGGTAATCCTATGGACTAGTCTTATAAAGGCTCCAGGGCCTTTAGCCTAGTACTCACCTATGAACCTATGAATTGCCATTTAGTACATCAATCTGAAACTTAGTAGTAATTTTTGTGTTTCTGTCTTGCTGCAAGCCATTGCTCACACTGCTTCTTAAATATTCACAGTTAGACACACCTCCTGGTGATGAAATCCATCTAAACATTGATGCAAAAGTCAGTCCTCATTGGCTAATAAGATCTCTTAGCCTAGTGAGCTCTACTTTTACTATTTGAACTTCTGAATGTAACTTATCCACTTTGTTTTGATGGACAGGTGGAAACATGGATGGTATCTCATCCAGTGAGTCCATAATGCCAACAAAAAGGTACAACTAATAAATAAAGCATAAAAATAGCAGCACTATCCAACCCAGCTGGAAACAAACAAATTAACTATAGTGATCACTTGAGCTGACTGAGAACTACACTCCGGATAATAAAGACCCATTCAGATACTAAACAATAATGAATTTATTTTGATTTAGTGCTTCCGTCCACCAAAAACATGGACTTCATCAGAATCTGAAGCCATTGCAATAAAAACACACATGAATACCCATAAGGGCGTGTTAATTAACTAATTAAAATAAAACAGTTCTTTTAATTTAAAGGGCAAGCAGCACAAGTCCACCTAAAACAAGTGAAATATATATATATATGAATACAAGTACAAAAACTCAAACTCAAAAATAGTTAAAATTAATAAATGTAAGACCATTGTTCCCTCCACTTGAAAAACTCAGTAACCTCCGTTAAAACATATTAATGAACAATAAAACAAATACAAATTGCTATGTAAAAAACTCAACCAGCTATTTCCTAAGTTCCAACACAGGTTGAAGGGGAAGATTGTCATTAATTCCAGGGGGGGCTGATGGGGTTGAGTAACAGCTGTCACTTCACCTCTCTTTCTTCTAATAATATTTTTACATCACCACCCCTTGGATTCATGTTTACCTTTCCCAAAATAACAAATTTAAGTGTTACAATCCGGGCTGGATACCAAATGCCTAAACAAGCCATTATTGTTACCCTGCTTCTTTATCTAATAAATGTGCTCCTATAACCTGCCCTTAAGAGCTTTGTCTGTTATATTGACATAGTAATTAAAATATGGCTGTAAAGAACAAAATGTATCTTAAATACAGATAATATTTAAAAGAATTTGGGTACTAAACACACACAACGAAAATCAGCACTGGTGACATTTAACAGTAGCAGAGAAATGTGTATTTTGTTTAATATAAACATGCTTCAAGCATGCTGAACACTAAAAATCAGTATAGGAAAATAAGAAAATAAAATATCCATGTCCTTCTGAAATGGATACGAAGTCAATGTTGTGCTGCTTTACACAGCACTGCTCAGATATATCCCTTTACTGAGGTGAAGCATGCTGACAAGACTTAACACCCATTACATATATCTTACCCTTCAGACCCTTAACTTGATACTGTCCATACTGTGACTAGACTATTCAATGAATACTATAAGACTTAACACCCATTACATATATCTTACCCTTCAGACCCTTAACTTGATACTGTCCATACTGTGACTAGACTATTCAATGAATACTATAAGACTTAACACCCATTACATATATCTTACCCTTCAGACCCTTAACCTGATACTGTCCATACTGTGACTAGACTATTCAATGAATGCTATAAGACTTAACACCCATTACATATATCTTACCCTTCAGACCCTTAACCTGATACTGTCCATACTGTGACTAGACTATTCAATGAATACTATAAGACTTAACACCCATTACATATATCTTACCCTTCAGACCCTTAACCTGATACTGTCCATACTGTGACTAGACTATTCAATGAATACTATAAGACTTAACACCCATTACATATATCTTACCCTTCAGACCCTTAACCTGATACTGTCCATACTGTGACTAGACTATTCAATGAATACTATAAGACTTAACACCCATTACATATATCTTACCCTTCAGACCCTTAACTTGATACTGTCCATACTGTGACTAGACTATTCAATGAATACTATAAGACTTAACACCCATTACATATATCTTACCCTTCAGACCCTTAACTTGATACTGTCCATACTGTGACTAGACTATTCAATGAATACTATAAGACTTAACACCCATTACATATATCTTACCCTTCAGACCCTTAACTTGATACTGTCCATACTGTGACTAGACTATTCAATGAATACTATAAGACTTAACACCCATTACATATATCTTACCCTTCAGACCCTTAACTTGATACTGTCCATACTGTGACTAGACTATTCAATGAATACTATAAGACTTAACACCCATTACATATATCTTACCCTTCAGACCCTTAACCTGATACTGTCCATACTGTGACTAGACTATTCAATGAATGCTATAAGACTTAACACCCATTACATATATCTTACCCTTCAGACCCTTAACTTGATACTGTCCATACTGTGACTAGACTATTCAATGAATGCTATAAGACTTAACACCCATTACATATATCTTACCCTTCAGACCCTTAACCTGATACTGTCCATACTGTGACTAGACTGTTCAATGAATACTATAAGACTTAACACCCATTACATATATCTTACCCTTCAGACCCTTAACTTGATACTGTCCATACTGTGACTAGACTATTCAATGAATACTATAAGACTTAACACCCATTACATATAGCTTACCCTTCAGACCCTTAACCTGATACTGTCCATACTGTGACTAGACTATTCAATGAATACTATAAGACTTAACACCCATTACATATATCTTACCTTTCAGACCCTTAACCTGATACTGTCCATACTGTGACTAGACTATTCAATGAATACTGTAAGACTTAACACCCATTACATATATCTTACCCTTCTGTAGTATTCGGGCTGGTAATGTTGTTATTGTACTGTAGGGGCGCTGTGGGGAATTCAACATGTAATGTTGGTTCTGTATTCTCTGGTAACTTGTTGGTTCCGGTGTATGTATGACTTGCAGAAGTTGTGAGCATGTAGCATGGGTGCGCACCTGGAGGCTCTTAATAAAGAAAGGCCTTACAACTCCAGAAACCGTGTGGTCTCCTTATTTCCCAGGATATAACATATTGGCGACGAGGATGGGATGCCTCCGAGTCCGCTGCGAGTGAAAACGGTGGGGTGCAGTTAATGTCGGACGACGAAGAGACTGGGCCTGCCGGAGTGATGTCTGGTTCCATGTTGGGGTCACTGGTTGCATACGACTGTCAGACACAGACCTGGGAGGAGTATTGTGAAGTGTTGGAACATTTTTTTGAGGCAAACCAGATAATGGAAGCGGGCCGGAAGCGAGCCATATTGCTGAGCTCGGTGGGCAGTAAGACGACAGTCTGATGAGGAACTTATTGAGTCCTGATAAACCGGGGGACAAATCGTTCACAGAGTTGACGAGCTTGCTTCAGTCACATTATAACCCGAAGCCGAGTGCAATAGTCCAGAGGTTCAAGTTAAATTCAAGGACTAGAATGGCCAATGAAACGGTAACGGAGTATGTCGCAGTGCTGAGGGAACTGGCGCAACATTGTAATTATGGGGACAGACTGACAGAAATGCTACGAGATAGGCTCGTATGTGGCATTGCAGATGACCGCATACAACGCAGATTGTTAGCGGAGCCTGAGTTGTCGTTTGAAAAGGCCTTGAAGTTGGCACAGGCTATAGAGACAGCAAATAAAGACATTCGTGATTTACAACCAAGAACCATTGAAGGGGTGGGGAGCAGGAGTGCTACCCCTCTGCCAGTGCATAAAGTGGTCATGGAGCATAAATCACAAGGGAAGTCTGGTCAGTATGCTTGTTACAGGTGTGGGGGTGAACATCTGTCACGGAACTGTCGTTTTTTAAGCGAAAAATGTCATGCTTGCAGAAAAAAGGGCCATGTGAAGAAAATGTGCCGCTCAACGCCCTCTCGGGACCAGCCGAGAAAGGGGGAGGAAAAGAGCAGTATAATGGACAGGAAGGGAAACCGAAAAATAAAACGGCAGTATGCACACCACATGCGTGAAGGTACAGATCAACAAACCAGGGAAGAAGAGGAAGTGTTTACTATGTTTAACATGAAAGAGGCCAGGTGGGAAAGAGTTGATCCCATTAAAACCCAGTTGGACTTAAATGGTAAAATGGTGCAGTTTGAAGTGGATACGGGGTGTAGTGTGACAGTTCTGTCAAAGGCTGAGTATGGGAAGTTATGGCCCAGAGAAGCTCCGGAGCTGCAGGACTGTTCAGTGACTTTGAGAACATATACCGGTGAAATAGTTCCCACATTGGGGATGGCGAAAGTGACTGTGAAATATAAAGACAAAGTCAAACAGTTGCCAGTCCTGGTGGTAGCAGGTAAGGGACCAAACCTGTTAGGCCGGGCGTGGTTAAAGGAGCTGGACATGGGCTGTCTACAGCTCCATAAAGTAGACCAGCATGAGCTGACCTTGCAAGGTGTGCTGGAGAACAACGAAGAAGTTTTCAAAGAGGAACTGGGGACCTGGAGGGGTCCACCAGCAAAAATACACGTTAAAGGAAACGTAACGCCAAGATTTTACAAACCCCGACCCGTACCATACGCAATGAAGAAGAAAGTTGAGTTTGAGTTGGAGCGACTCACTAAGCAAGGTATAATCGAACCAGTAAAGTTTGCGGAATGGGCCGCACCAATTGTTCCCGTATTAAAGCCAGATGGTACTGTACGCATATGTGGTGACTACAAGTTAACAGTGAACCAAGTCTCGAAGCTGGAGCAGTATCCCTTGCCAAAGGTGGAGGATGTGTTTGAAAAGCTGTCGGGAGGTGAAAGGTTTAGTAAACTGGACCTCAGTCAGGCATATCAACAAGTAGTGCTGGAAGAAGGGTCAAAGTCATATGTCACCCTTAACACACACAAAGGTTTGTTCCAAGTCAATCGTTTACCCTTTGGTGTTTCCTCTAGTCCAGCTATTTTCCAGAGAATAATGGAGGGACTGGTGGCAGGAATTCCGAAGGTGGCTGTGTATTTAGATGACATCCTGTTGACGGGTAGGAACATTCGAGAGCATCTAGAGACGCTGAACGAGGTGCTGAGATGACTGCGAGAGGCAGGTCTGAGGGTGAAGCGGAGTAAATGTGCTTTCATGGCAAAGGAAGCAGAGTTCCTGGGTTACAAGGTGGATGCATCAGGCCAACACCCCCTGCCAAACAAGGTGAAAGCCATTCAACAGGCGCCAGCCCCCACAAATGTTACAGAGCTGAAAGCCTATTTAGGCTTACTCAACTATTATAACAGGTTCCTGCCAAATCTGTCAACGCTGTTAGCTCCTTTACATAAGCTATTAAGGAAGGAGGCTCAGTGGTCGTGGCAAGAGGAACAGGACAGAGCGTTTGAACAGTCAAAGGAACTAATGCAGTCTTCAGAGGTTTTGGTGCACTACGATAGTCACAAGGACTTAATTTTGTCATGTGATGCCTCACCTTATGGGTTAGGGGCTGTGCTGGCACACCGGATGCCAGATGGACAAGAAAGACCCATTGGGTTCATGTCACGAACTTTAACACCAGCGGAGTCAAACTATTCCCAGCTAGATAAAGAGGGTTTGGCTGTAATGTTTGGAATTAAGCGGTTTCACAAATACCTCTATGGCAGGAAGTTTACTATTTGCACCGATCATAAGCCTTTGTTGTCACTGTTCAACGAGATGAAAGCAGTGCCGCAGATGGTTTCTCCCCGCATTCAGAGATGGGCTGTAACATTGAGAGCTTATGAATACGAGATTGTTTATAAGCCCGGGAAACACCATAGTAATGCGGATGCGCTGAGCCGTCTGCCGCTACCAGGGCATCTCCAGGATGAGGAAGCGGAGGACCGAGTTTTGATGATGGAGGACATCACGTTGGTGTCTGCCAGGGAACTGAGTGAATGGACACGCAAAGACCCGGTGCTAGCTAGAGTGTTTCAGTGGGTCCAGCAAGGCTGGCCAGTCCAACAAACGGATCCAGTTTTTCGGCCTTATGAGGTGAGGAAAACAGAGCTGAGTGTGCAAGCTGGATGCGTATTGTGGGGGGCACGAGTGATAATTCCGTCCCCAGGAAGACGGGCACTTTTACAGCAGTTGCACCAAGGTCATGTGGGCATCACCCGAATTAAGGCCTTAGCCCGAAGTTATTTCTGGTGGCCCAAGTTGGACCACGATATTGAAGTCGCTGTGAATGAGTGTAAAACATGTCAACAACATCACAACTTGCCTGTGGCAGCGCCACTACACCCATGGGAGTGGCCGAGTAGACCTTGGCAGAGACTTTATATAGATTATGCCGGGCCTTTTATGGGAGCAATGTTTTGATAATCATGGATGCTCATTCTAAATGGATGGATGCCTATCCAGTCAAAACACCCACTTCCCTCATTACCATTGAATGCTTGAGGAAGAGTTTCAGTAGCCAAGGACTACCAGAGACTATTGTATCAGATAATGCTTCATGTTTCACGAGTGAAGAGTTCAAGGGGTTTCTGAAAAAAAATGGCATCGTACACATCACATCAGCACCCTACCATGCAGCTTCAAATGGTTGTGCTGAAAGGGCTGTCCAGACTTTTAAAGCAATGATGAAAAAGTCCGGAGAAGGAAGTATGGCAGCAAAAGTGTCAAGGGTGTTATTCAACTACCGTATTACACCCCAGTCTACCACGGGTTTGTCACCTGCCGAGATGTTGCAAGGACGGAGATTAAGATCCACATTGGATCTGGTGCATCCAAACGTCCGAGCTAAGGTAGAGAGGACCCAGTGGAGGCAAAAAGAATGTCATGATCGACGACGGAGAGAGAGGAGTTTTCTGGAGGGAGATGCAGTGATGACGCGAAATTTCAGTTATGGACCTAAATGGATTCCAGGGTTCATTGTCAAGAGTACAAGTCCATTATCATACCAGGTGAGGTTGAATGGAGATTTCTTGGTGAGGAGACATGTAGACCAGATTCTGCGGAGCGAACAGAAGAAGGACTCCATGGAACTGCCAGCCCCGGAAATACCGTTAATTTCGGAACAAGGGCTCGCAGTGGCAGGAGGATCGCCAATCATGGGGCCTAAGGGAGACCGCCGGGACGCAGAAGGAGAGGTTCCCGAGGATCCAACTGTTCCAGGGATGGACACACCAGTACCTGAGGTGGTAACTGGGACACCGGAGTCACCTAGGGTGGTACCATTGCGCCGTTCTAAGCGTGTGCTGGTTAAACCTAGTTACTTGAAGGACTATCAATGTTAAAAAAAAAAAAAAAAAGTGCATGTATAGATTACAAGAACAACATAGCTCAATTGTATGGTAACCAGTTAATAACTGCCAGTTATTTAGAAAGTAAGTGACTAAATGGATTGCTTTGGACTTGCTCCCTAGTTTTTCTTATGTAGGGGATTGTGTCATAGCTTAAGAGGGGAGGAATGTAGTATTCGGGCTGGTAATGTTGTTATTGTACTGTAGGGGCGCTGTGGGGAATTCAACATGTAATGTTGGTTCTGTATTCTCTGGTAACTTGTTGGTTCCGGTGTATGTATGACTTGCAGAAGTTGTGAGCATGTAGCATGGGTGCGCACCTGGAGGCTCTTAATAAAGAAAGGCCTTACAACTCCAGAAACCGTGTGGTCTCCTTATTTCCCAGGATATAACACCTTCAGACCCTTAACCTGATACTGTCCATACTGTGACTAGACTATTCAATGAATACTATAAGACTTAACACCCATTACATATATCTTACCCTTCAGACCCTTAACTTGATACTGTCCATACTGTGACTAGACTATTCAATGAATACTATAAGACTTAACACCCATTACATATATCTTACCCTTCAGACCCTTAACCTGATACTGTCCATACTGTGACTAGACTATTCAATGAATACTATAAGACTTAACACCCATTACATATATCTTACCCTTCAGACCCTTAACTTGATACTGTCCATACTGTGACTAGACTATTCAATGAATACTATAAGACTTAACACCCATTACATATATCTTACCCTTCAGACCCTTAACTTGATACTGTCCATACTGTGACTAGACTATTCAATGAATACTATAAGACTTAACACCCATTACATATATCTTACCCTTCAGACCCTTAACCTGATACTGTCCATACTGTGACTAGACTATTCAATGAATACTATAAGACTTAACACCCATTACATATATCTTACCCTTCAGACCCTTAACCTGATACTGCCCATACTGTGACTAGACTATTCAATGAATACTATAATACTTAACACCCATTACATATATCTTACCCTTCAGACCCTTAACTTGATACTGTCCATACTGTGACTAGACTATTCAATGAATACTATAAGACTTAACACCCATTACATATATCTTACCCTTCAGACCCTTAACCTGATACTGTCCATACTGTGACTAGACTATTCAATGAATACTATAAGACTTAACACCCATTACATATATCTTACCCTTCAGACCCTTAACCTGATACTGTCCATACTGTGACTAGACTATTCAATGAATACCATAAGACTTAACACCCATTACATATATCTTACCCTTCAGACCCTTAACTTGATACTGTCCATACTGTGACTAGACTATTCAACGAATACTATAAGACTTAACACCCATTACATATATCTTACCCTTCAGACCCTTAACCTGATACTGTCCATACTGTGACTAGACTATTCAATGAATACTATAAGACTTAACACCCATTACATATATCTTACCCTTCAGACCCTTAACCTGATACTGTCCATACTGTGACTAGACTATTCAATGAATACTATAAGACTTAACACCCATTACATATATCTTACCCTTCAGACCCTTAACCTGATACTGTCCATACTGTGACTAGACTATTCAATGAATACTATAAGACTTAACACCCATTACATATATCTTACCCTTCAGACCCTTAACTTGATACTGTCCATACTGTGACTAGACTATTCAATGAATACTATAAGACTTAACACCCATTACATATATCTTACCCTTCAGACCCTTAACCTGATACTGTCCATACTGTGACTAGACTATTCAATGAATGCTATAAGACTTAACACCCATTACATATATCTTACCCTTCAGACCCTTAACTTGATACTGTCCATACTGTGACTAGACTATTCAATGAATACTATAAGACTTAACACCCATTACATATATCTTACCCTTCAGACCCTTAACCTGATACTGTCCATACTGGGACTAGACTATTCAATGAATACTATAAGACTTAACACCAATTACATATATCTTACCCTTCAGACCCTTAACCTGATACTGTCCATACTGTGACTAGACTATTCAATGAATACTATAAGACTTAACACCCATTACATATATCTTACCCTTCAGACCCTTAACCTGATACTGTCCATACTGTGACTAGACTATTCAATGAATACTATAAGACTTAACACCCATTACATATATCTTACCCTTCAGACCCTTAACTTGATACTGTCCATACTGTGACTAGACTATTCAATGAATACTATAAGACTTAACACCCATTACATATATCTTACCCTTCAGACCCTTAACTTGATACTGTCCATACTGTGACTAGACTATTCAATGAATACTATAAGACTTAACACCCATTACATATATCTTACCCTTCAGACCCTTAACCTGATACTGTCCATACTGTGACTAGACTATTCAATGAATACTATAAGACTTAACACCCATTACATATATCTTACCCTTCAGACCCTTAACTTGATACTGTCCATACTGTGACTAGACTATTCAATGAATACTATAAGACTTAACACCCATTACATATATCTTACCCTTCAGACCCTTAACTTGATACTGTCCATACTGTGACTAGACTATTCAATGAATACTATAAGACTTAACACCCATTACATATATCTTACCCTTCAGACCCTTAACTTGATACTGTCCATACTGTGACTAGACTATTCAATGAATACTATAAGACTTAACACCCATTACATATATCTTACCCTTCAGACCCTTAACTTGATACTGTCCATACTGTGACCTGACTATTCAATGAATACTATGTTTGTTCATGGAATGAAACTTCCTCTCTACTCATTTCATTTCATCCAGCTGCCACCTCATCATAAATGACCTAGCAGCAAACACCACACCCTCCCCCACTTCTTTACATGCACCCCATGTTATCTGTATACAGTCACCTTCTCTCATATAACCTTACATGTGTTTCCCCTTACTTCAGTTAGACCTTTGACTACTTGCAAGTCTTCAAACAATATCTCAGTGTACAGTGGCAAAGCCTGTGGATCCCACTTCTGCCCTTACTTAGATAAAGTGCCAGAGATACTGCAGAATGATTAAAAAAAACCTCAGCCCTAGTACCTATAGACCTCCAATCTAAGGAAGATGAAAAGAAAAAATATCGGTAACTGAATGGGGCAGGATTTTCCATCCAGTATGTATTATTATTATTATTATTATTTTACATTTGTTGACCGGGCTAGTCTAGCTGAATATATGTCCATTTTCAGTAGAGGCCCGGGGAGAAAAGCTCCAAACACGAATAATGACAAAGTTAACAATGTTCAGAACCAGTAAGAATCACAATACAGAGGTAGTATTGGTCTACTGAACAGTTATAATAATAAATTTGTATATTAAATAATTTTAGTAAGAATTAAACTAAACAATTCTACAAAATTTAAACTAAACAATTCTACAAAAATTAAACTAAGCAATTATACAAATCACAGTAGAAGGTATGAGCAAGTCTTAGATAAGGGAAATAATATATATGTTATTGTATAATATATATGTATACTCCTTATTCCAGCTACATCACTCTTCCCAGATATCTACAAATGAGGGGGTGTCAGTTATGTTGCATTTAGAATTCTTAGTGGGCTTGAACAGTCTTTATGAAGTGCCATCCTGATATGAGCTGAATTTCTCAGCTGGTCATCTGTAATGAAAAAAAACACATTTTGGTTATATTAAAACAATCCCTGTTTTCTTCTCATTTCATTTTAAAAGCTGTAAGGATTCTCCCAAACTGAATGCCCAGGGCTTTGTTTACTAAGATGGTCCATTAGCTGAACGCCCCTCTCAGATAGTGGAGCGTCATCCTGAAGGTGTAACATCATCAAATTAAGTGACCATTCCTTTATTTTCCATTGATTTCACTTCTGAAAGTAATGCAAACAAGTTTACACAAGAATGACACATTTTTCTGATTTTATTGGGTATAATTATACAGACTGCCAATGTTCTCTTCATTTTGTAGAAAACAAACAAAATGCCTCTTTAGGATTTTAAAAACAAATAGTGTTTTTTTAATAAAGATAGTCTTAACACAACCAGAATCAGTTAAAACTTCAAACCAAATCCATCACTGTGTGCAAGTAGAAATTTGTAGGGTCACCAAGGGTCCTTCTTATTTGTCCATTACTTACAACCAGTCCCATTTCAAATAAGGACTATTTTATGATGGCAACTCCTTGTAGGTGTGCCTGCAAGGCTGAACATGCTGAGATCATGCTTAGTAAGCTTCATTTGTCACATGACTCCTCTGAACCCTTGTTTATTTTTGCTAATACATTTACTACAACCAGACATATTCAAGAAGTCTAATATTAGGCTACAGTGTCCCCTATAAACACAGGAAATACTATCACACTCTTTAACCCTCACAGACATATCAATCTTATTTTATTTTCTGCAGATTTATGAAGCTGGCAATAATTGACCTTACATTAAAGAAAAGATTGGGTAACAATTTTCTAAGAAGTAATATTAAAATATTAATGCTTTTTTTTAGAGAGCTGGGAGGGTAACTACATTGGACAGTAGGACTATAGTCAGACTATGGGAGGACATTGTTGTTATCAGCATTCTGTGTATGCTTTGCCATTCATAAAGACATCAGGGGTGTTATGACTGCTAACAGAATATGTCCAAAGCTGTTGAAACACTTAGACAAATGTAACATCGTATCACAGCTGAACATTCATTTTACCTTCTGGAAGAAGTTCAAAAAAGTAACACATCAATCCATCAGATGTAACTAGCTGAAAATGCCTACTGCTCTTTTTCAATATCATGCTATGGCAAACACTAACTTGCTGCTTTCTGTTGTTCTGCTTTCTGCTCCATTCACTAAATTATTAGTAAACATGGTTATTTTAAGGTATGCTATTGTCATGTTTAATCTCTGAATTGAGCTGTGTTCAAATCTATGTATAAAATGCATTGGTTTTGCATTACAGTTATTACTATCGTGATCCTGATTATTGTAATTACTAGTAATGTTATTTAGGTAATATAATGACTGAACTAGTGAGAAGTCCTTAAATCATATGGTATAGAAGGGGGCTGGTATAATAATTAAGATGTTTACCACATAAATCCAAGGTAGAGGGTTTGATTCTCATGTTTGGAAGGAAAATTGACTACCCTTAATATAGCCCACAGTGGCAGTTAACCCAGTAATTGCTTATGAAGAAAAAGTTATTTTTCGAGTACAATTTAAAATATTCACATTCTAGCTTTAACAGAATACTTACAGCATGGATAGGTTGTACTGAAAGAGAACTCAAGTTTAATATAACATGACTCTTACTGATAAGGTTTTAGTTGAAGAATCGGGCCTGCTGAAATCATTATATATAAAGTAATTTTTTCAGATCTACAGCTTTGTTTTATCTGATTGTTAGCCAGGTAAATCCATTAGACACATTCCAGGGCTGAACTAGGGGCTGTGTCTGATTAAGTGACTTGCTTAAAGACACAGAGTAGGTGGGCGTAATCAATCCCTATATCCTTGACTACAGAAAGCAATTCACTAACAGCTCAGAATCATACTCCTCTATATTGTTAGACTCAACTTTTGTTATGTCTGTATTTTTAGCAAACATGCAAAAAAGAAAGTTTCAAAGTGTAGGGACTAAACCACTAAGCACTTTTGCCAAAATTCCCTCTGAACAGATTATGTTGTGTGGTCTTTTTTCAGCCTTCTAAAATACACAGTGCTGCTTACATCTGATATCTTTAAGATTCATAGCTAATGCTTCTTCTAGCAGCACTAATGCAGAATCGATGATATAATGCTAATAAAAGGAATGAAATGTGGGGTAGCTGAAAGGTATAAGAGGTAGACAGTCAAACAGAAAACAATGACAATGATTTGGCCAGTAGTCTGATGAAGAGCCCACATGTCAACCTCACCAAGAACCTTTGTTATTGATGAATACTTCACCTACAATATGTTAAAACACTCTTATGAAGAGATCAGTAGGAGGGTTTACCTATCACCCATTGGTGATCCTGTCTTTAGCTCACTGTGTATTTTAAATTAAAAAACAAAAATGGTGATCCACCAACCCCCCCCCCCCCAAAAAAAAACAAACAAAAAAAATATTTTTTGCTTGGGCAAGAACCCCACATCCTCAAAATTATATTTAACAGCTTCATGGCAAAACAAAGTGACAACAAAGGACAAAAAATGAAACGTTCATGAGCAACTTACACAATACAAATGCATTGTGATGAAACTCATAGTGATATTAAATTCTTGCACTGAAGTCACTCAACCGCCAGTGCAGTGATCACCTGTTGCTATGCCCAGCAGGAATGGGAGATAGTTATGCTTGTAAAAACAAAAAAGAAAAGTTCTGCTGCAGATTTGGTTTGTCAGTGCAGCTATGTCCATTAGCACTTTAAAGCCGGACACAGACTGTAATAGTAACAGGTCATTGGCTATCTTCTCAGTAATCATCTGGTTTAGGCACTTTCCATGAACTCTGCTCAGGCTTAAACATGTGTGCTAGACACTGTTAATATTTAAAAAGAGTTGTCAGCAAGATATTTTGAACTCATCTTCGTTTGTACAAACAAAAGTTTCTCTCTCTCTTTCAGAATCCCAAGATTATAAAGCCGAAAGCTCAAAATTCCGAAACCCCAGAAGCACGAATTTCAAAATCCCGAAGTCCAGAGATGTTGAAGTAGCGCTTCTGGTGTTGCGGTTTGTGAAAGGATAGCTGGAAGTTCAGGTAAGTATTTAATGTAAGGGTTTTGGTTAGGGGCTTTAGTGTGTGTCAGTGGGTTTTGTTACTGTGATGTGTGTGCGTGCAAGGGGAATGTAACTTGTATGGTGGTGTTTTTGTGTGTTTGTCTGTGTAGTGCAACCTTGGAGTTAGTATATTTAAGTGGGTGTGTGTGTGGGGGGATGCAGGGGGGCTTGGCCCCTGCTTGTATGTAGTGTAGGTTTGTGTATTTGTGTGTTGGGGGAAGATGTCTGTATGTGTATGTGTGTGGTGTATGGTTAGTGTAGGATTCGCAATTTTGAAATTCGTGCTTCTGGGGTTTCGGGATTTTAAGGTTTTGGCTTTATGATCTTGAGATTCTGAAATTCGGTATTTCAGGATTTTGAGATTATAAAGTGAATATATCTATATATATATATATATATATATATATATATATATATATATATATGTATAGGTTTACTATCATTTAACCAACCACAGCGAATCGTGGTTATGTTGAGGGAAAAACCTCGAAACTAATAATACGGAAGAACAAAAAAAAGAATCAAAGTGTGGTAACTGTAAATGTTGATTTTGACATTTTCAAACAGTCACCACACTTCCGGGGACACCATTACTGTGCGTTGTACAGTAAATAACATGTTTGCAGGGGGGCAAGCCCCCCTGCACCCCCCACACCCCCTGATACTTAAATATGCTAACTCCGGGATCGCACTATAGTGAGGGAAAGTTTACGATCCCCACTTTAGTGCAAGCTGCATTGAAATGTCGGAACTGACAACAGGGAATGCTGTACTGCATTCGCTGTTGTCAGTTCCGACATTTTCTTGTTCGAGTTAATGAGTCAATGACAGCCAAATTTGTGATTTTGTGAACTGCATGGATTGCAATCGACAAAATGATAGTAAACCTATATATATATATATATATATATATATATATATAGAGAGAGAGAGAGAGAGAGAGAAATACATACATGCATGTAAAGGAAATAATTTCAAATGTATTCTGTCACAATTAGTGTTATTAGTGGTATTTCACATGTCATTCTGATTAATCATTTAATGTAGATCCATGTGTTTTATTCGTTCTACAAGCATCCACAAACAGCACAACAGAAGAGAATCATTTGTTTTATTCATTCATTCATACAAAGACAGTAATCACGAAAGTATGGCCATGTCTAACAGAGGTAATTAATTTTATTCAGCCACCACAATAAAATTAAGTTTTAGTTTTATCATTAGACTAATAGATTAATAGGAATCGAATGGAAGTTATATATTCTGAATTAAGTATTGATGAATTCCATTTCATTTCTAAAATGAAGTAATGAATCTAATTCTCCAGTTTAGATAAAAATTAAGTGATTTTAGCTGTTAGTGCTCCATCATCAGAAATGGCTCAGCTTAGTTGTAAAATAGTCATACAAAATTGAAGTAAATACTTTTCAGTTAATATGCTCAGATGTTGCAGAATGCTGCTTTAATGTTTGCAGTTTAATTTATGTAGAAATGCTGATAAAATCACTTTAAGCTAACTCAAAGACAGAAACAATACTAATTTCATGAGCCCTAATCATACTCTGACTTTGGAATAGGGTGCATTTCTGTCATGGTATTAGAAACATAAAGATCTGGAGAAATTAAACTGAAAGAAATAGGTTTACATTGTACTGAAAATGTCAGATTGTACCATTTTAATTTACAGATGTGTTTTTTTCTATGTATGTTTCAGTGTGAAATTAAAGTTATATGAGTAAAAACAATAGTTTAAGTATTTTGGGGTCTTGGTCATGAGTAAAAGAGTAGATAAGCACAGTGAGCACAGTGCACACATCCTATCTCGACCTTGCCCAGGCTTTCAACACAAGTCCCCACCTGGGCATCATTGAGAAAGTCGCCCAGATAGGGATTGCAGAACTGCAGAAGGGGCCATTAATGGGCACATTGCAGGTGATGTGAAAAGCACTTTTGCCTGACATCAAAGATTAAAACAATACAAATTTCATGAATTTTAATCATTCTTTGACTTAGGAATGGGGTCCATTTCCATCATGGTATTAGAAACCCAAAAGATTTGGAGAAACTAAAATAATGATTAACCATTATGTTACTAGATGGGTAGCCAATTGGCTCACTGACTGAACACATGCTATCAAAATTGGTGACTCCACCTCCACCAGTAGACACATTACCACTGGAGTACCACAGGTGCCTGTGCTTGGCCTTTACTGTTTGGCATCTATTTCTCAGAAGTCCAGGCCAAAGTAGATGGCTTTTTGCTCACCAAGTTCACTGATGATTGCAAACTGGGAGCAGTCATTGAGTTCCCCAATGATGTCAACATATTAAAAGAAGGGCTAACACAAACAAACAATTGGTGCCAAAACCATGGTCTAAAACTAAATGCAAAAAAATGCATTATTATTCCCTTTGACAAAAACAGAAATCCCTACAAATTACAATATTGAAAGCACCCCCCCCCCCCGAGTTCATCCAAGTGGTCTGAGACTTGGGAACACAGCTTGATAGCAATCTGAATTTGACCACAAAGTTTCCACAGTGGTAAGGCAAGCCTTCAGTGTAGTGCACCTCATAAGCAAGGGCATAGCATCCAGGTCAAGGAATGTTATAACTCCTCTGTACTCAACCCTCATCAGACCACTAATAGAGTATAATGCACCTCACCCTTTTGCTTGTACCTCATCAGATACCTGCAGAAGCTGGATAGACCTCAGAGGTTTCTCACTAAGAAAATAAAGTATCTCCAAACCATTACCTTTGTGGACAGGCTAAATGCCCTTCAGATTACTCTGTATTGTATAGGCTGCTGAGAGGTGACTTGTGCCTGGCCTATAGAGCAATCTCCAACTCTGCTTTAATGGAAATGCTGCACATCTGCAAGCCAACTGGCTCAAGAGTCACTCACTCTCGGGATCTCACCCAGCTTGTGACATTAACAGATCATGCTGAAGAGACAGATATCTCTCCAAGAGACTGCTGCTTCTCTAGAATGGACTCCCTAGTCCAGGAAAACAGAGGTCTTCACTAACCCTATTCAACTGCCACCTAAATAATTGGATGGCAGACCACAGATTAACCCCTGGCGTGGTACCCATGTCCCTTATGGACAGGGGTACGCGGTGTAGATCACAGACCCACTCTGTTCATAATTTCATTCACAGATCCTCATTGACCCTATTCAAATGCAACATAGATAATTGGATGGGAGAGCACAAATTCATCCCTGGGGTGGCACCTATGTACCTTATGGACAGGGGTAGCCGGTGTTGATCACAGACCAGGTCTTTTCATAAATTCATTCTGTGAACTACCCAAAAAAAGAACAAATGGCGATAATTGGGATTAACATGGCTAGGCTTGTAACGGCCCTAGGGCTGTTAGCCTTATAACCTTCTACTGTAGCCTTTATAGAGAGGTAACTCCTATAGTGAAGCTCTTAATGTATGGGTCAGCCAACATCCTGATTTTCACATGATTTAAGTAGTAAACCAAAGTATGAAATTGTGAGTACAAATATCAGAAATTCCTTTGCAGGATAGCCAGGCTACCTCTCCACAATACCGTGAGGACTGCAGACATTCACAAGGAACTCAAAAATACAGCCACTGCTTTATGTTGAAAGGAGACAGACGGGGTATCCAGAGCATCTTATGAAGGTACACTCTTATGTATTTCTCTTACAGGATGTATGAAAGACGCAATGGGGCAAACCTACGATACATTGGATGCAGTACATCTTTCAGCCTGCCTAGGCATGGGAATACCAAGGGATCCCAGAAGGTAAGTTGGAGAATACTTTTGGTGGTAGGAAAGTCTGATCTGCCTTTCTGTATTTGCAGCTATTGTGAACCTCACAGGACAAATGATTTAGACAATAAAAATGATAATGATGATAATGTTGAAAGAAAAACGCTGACTCTCTATAGTTCAACATGCTTCTTGCTGCCAGTTAGACTTCTGTCAAAAGTTGAAAACTATTCCTTCTTTGTATGCCTCATTCTAACCCCTACACAGATAGGCATGTGCTTGTTCATGCACCTACAACCCCTGCTAAGGTGACCACCAAGAAATACTTCTCTAAAGCCAACTTTGGGTTCCTAAAAAACAAAGGTGGCTAACTTCTCAGCACCCATGACAATGGAAAATGGCTGCATGGCTGCCGAACCATACAACAATGCACAGTACAAGCACATACCCAAATGCACGGACCTTGCCATGCCAAATAGAACTAAGACGCTCTCCTCCAAAAAAGGAAGACAATCTGGTGGTCTCCAGCCATCAACAAACTCTAGAGCAGAAGGAAGAAACTTTTGTAGAAAACAATTTAAGTCATTAAACTGGAAAATCTCCTTTATCAGCCTCAGCAAAAAGCTGAGATTCCTTATCAAATCCTCTAAAGTCAGCTATGAAGGCAGAATTGTGGGTGACACCATAAACAACCTCAAAGCCTTTTATAGCTATATCAAATACCTCCAAGGCAATACCCAGAGTTGCTCTGAGTTATTGCACAATGGTACCTGCAATACTAAGCCAACAGATATAGTCAACATACTGGCCAACAGATTCAGTGCCAACTTTACCCCTCTCCCCAAGGGCCCTATCACAATACCAGAAGAAAACCTGGTACCCACCATTTATGTGGCACAGGTAAAAGCTGCATTGTCAGAAGCCAAGAATACAGCATCCATGGAACCTGATAATATCCCTGGCAGCATCCTACATGAGCTACAAAATGAACTGGCACCACAACTGTGTGCACTGTTCAATCACAGCCTTACCTCAGGCTATGCCACTAATGAATGGTGCACTGCTACAATCATCCCACTCCATAAAGGGGGAGCAACTGCAGACCCTGGAAACTAT
>NC_056726.1:1956126143-1956161143 GCF_019279795.1 Protopterus annectens
AGTCCTCCATTCAGACTAATTTTTATAAAAATTCTTCATTGTCACATGATCCCACCATAACTACTGTGCTTCCCACTTTCCAAATTCATCCCATAATTTCTCACTTATTCTTTTTATTCCCTTTCCTATTTTAATATACTCATTTTCTTCCATCACCTACGCCCATATTGCTAAATCATCCAAAAACTTCTCCCTACTGTATCACCATTTGCTACACCTGAACCTTCAGATAGTACAAGATAATCAATTTCAGATCCAATTGCCTCTCTTCTGTAAATCCATTGACTTTTATTCCAGACAGCTAACTTATCACAATGTATCTCTTCTTGTATTTTTTTTTAAATATTTCACTTTCTTTTTTCATTTTCCACTTAATCACAAAGTCCCCAGCAATAATAATTTTCATGTTAATCACCACATAATATAATGTCGTATGAAATGGATTCTCTATTTCCTTACCGTTGGCATATTTATATAGTGCTATAATTCTATAAACATATTCTATCCACCTCACACCCATACCAGTTAACCTTCTCATTTTTACCAGTGTTGCATTTTATATTTTTACTGTTTTTTACACAATACATACACTCCAGAACAACATTCACTGCCTAAATTCTATATTATTTTTCCACTCATAACTTTTCTGTTTGCAGTATTTCTTCACTTGTCAAGAATCTTACATCCTATATAAGAATAATATCTGCATCACATTTAATACACCATACAAGTGGTTACAAAGAACATATGTAATTGTTTTTTATAAGAAAGTTTTTATTTTAACATATGTATTTACAATATATACACAGAAATGAAGAAATTCAACATCACATATTGTTATACAATGATAGGAATGCATTGAATCATCAAGATGGTCTTATACAATTAACAACTTAAGAGTCTTGGTAATTCAACAACAACATTTCAAAGTTATCCCAACCTTTCCAAGTTATCCCAACGACTACAAGTATTAGTATAATTTATAGACTTTATTCTAGTCACTTCTTTTTTAGTTTTATATAATATTGCTGTTAAATTCAAAAATTATTTGAATTTAGGAAATGAGTTCAATTTCCAAATTTGTAATACCTTTTCTAGCACCTGCCAAGAGAGCCCCCCAAAAATTGCTATTTGGCTTTTACAGATACAGGAAGTAGAACATTCATTAGTATTACTGGTCTAGATAAAGAACAAATATCAGACCATAACTCCTTAAAACAAATGTATTTCTTCCCAATATATATGTAATTTTTCACAATCCATGAACAAGTGTGTCCCATGAGATTTTACATCTTTACATTCATCTCCAACAAACTGAAGAAGTAATTTTACTAAACATAGACATTTTACTGGGAGTAACAAACATTTTATGTATATATATTCCACATAAAATACTTTCCAGTATAAAGATGACGAAGTTTGACTAACTGACTTAAGTAACAACATTTTATTCTTATCATCTATTGATTCACTCAATCCACAACTATCTAAAAAGGTCCAGAAATTTGCATCTTAATAATTCTTATTTAGAATTAAGTTATATAACTTGGACAAGCTTCCTTTGTACGTCAATCTATCTCTAATGACAACATTCGTATATTTATATAATGGAGGAATACTGTTATGTTCCTCTTCACTCATATTATCTACAAACTTATTTAATTTCTTACTGATTGATAATATTAACTGGTTAGCAGATTATTCTAACATATTCTCTCATGAAATATTTAGGTACTTACCAATTAAACCATAATACTAATCCATTCATTTTTAGTAAAATATTTTTAACATAGCTCAAAGTATCCTTACATTTAGAGGTTTGTACAAAAGGAAAGCACAACAATTTCCATTTTGATATTAATGGAGTTTTAAAAACATGTTTCTTAACTGTTTTAAAAATTGATTTCATATATGTAGAATCTAAAGACTGAAATTTATTTCCTTCTAATGTAAATTTTGTTATCCAGATGAAAGGGTTGTAACATATTTCTAATATATCATTTTTTATAAACTTATAAGAATTTAGTATAAGCTGGTCCTGGATGGTATTCCATTCACATTGCAAGTTGAGTCTATGCAGAGTATAATAGAGTTAACATTTGCAGCAATAGAATACAATTCTACATCTGGGAAGCTAATATCACCATAACCCCATAAACTTATACAATTTCCATAAACAATCATCAGCTTTTTAGTTAACATTTTTCCATTTTTTTATTATCCTTTCCTTGCTTAAGTATAGATGAGGTTACAGAAAACTTCCATGAGGGAGAAATTATTTTGTCAGTCTGAAATATCCTGGAAATGTCACTCAGTAATTTAAAAATATTTAATGGAATCAGACTATATAATTCCATACTTAAGCCACCTAACCCTGGAGGTTTACCATTTCCCTTTTTAAAGCTTACATAACTTTTACTGTGGCAATAGACTTATTCAACAGAGATATTTGATGGTCATCAAGTTTATTAGTAACATTTTTCTTTAACTACTTGTCAATTTTTAATCATCAGAATTATACTTTTTATCTTTATTAAGACCCTATTGGAATTAATACATATATATATATATATATATATATATATATATATATATATATATATATAAAAAGCATTTACTCTAAGTCTGAAGTAAGTTTATTACTGTCAGAATTTCAGATATTATTGATTTAAGCATTTTTGCTTAATATCTTACTTCTAGATGCTAATCTATGTAGATTTTTTGCAGCGATGACATAGCTGCAATTTTATTTTTTTTTTCTATCGCTATCTCAACTTTATGCATTAAAACTGTTTGAGATTTGGTCATTTTAATTACTTCAGTATTATCTAATTTCTTTGTTTGTTGTTAAAACTTTTCTTTATGTAGTCCATCTTGTACAGCTAACAGTTTTTATCCCATTCTTTCATTTTATTACTAGCCCATCTTCCCATTCTATATATAATATGAATTTTTAAGGAGTCTCATATTATCGATTTACTAACCAGACCATTATCATTCAAAGATTTAAAAAATTCTCAATTTGTTCCTTAAGGTAACTCTTAAATTTGTTTAATTTCATCATATATACTGGAAGTCTATAAATAATCTGAAATGTCCTTAGATCCATTAATATATTAATATTTAGAAAATTATGATCAGATAAAAGACAATGAATAGTTTTAAAGTAATTTACTTCATTAAGTAAATTTATAGAGACATACATTTTATCAATTCTAGTTTGCATTTCAGGATCATAAGAATAATGAGTGAGAAATAATGACTTATCTTCTACTTTTACTATTAAATCAACTAAATTATTATTAGTAATCCATCTGTTTAGTGCTTTAGGTGATACCAGTATCTTAGCTTATTCTGTTCACTTGTATCTTCTATATTAGATATGCATTAAAATCCATTGCTAAAGTTTAACTACCCTTCCAATGACTTTGCAGTAAGTTTAAGTGACCTTTAGCTGCTCTTGCACTTATTGCAGGGATTCAGTGAAAAATAGCTAGTGTATAGAGTTTGCCATTATATTTAAGTATTACAAAAGCATGCATTCCTTTTGAATTGTTAATAGATCCCATGACTTTGGACATTACAGTAGATTTTCTTCAAAGTATAGCAGTTCCTGTCCTCTTTTTCTCAAAAGAAGCAGATGATAGCATTTTGTACCTTAAGTTATTTAAATATTGTATATCTTTTTCTATCAAGTGAGTCTCTTGCAGGCACATAACATCTCCTCTATTTAATTTTAGATATCTCATTAATGATTTCCTTTTGTTGCTATTATTTAATCAATTGATAGTAATACATAAGAGATTAAAAGTATCCATGCTGTGTATTTAAAAAAATATTTCTTTTAAAAGATAATATGACATAGTTATCCACCATATTAATTTAATTATATTAAAGACTCTCATGCATTCATCCATTATCTTAACACTATATGTTTTTGAATTCTTCCTTTCTGCAAACTAAACTATTAAAACTCAGAAATAAAAACAAAGACAAGTCTACAACTGTAACTGTATATATTGCTGAGAAAAGCAATCTATCATGGATATCAAATTTCCAAGTTTACCTATTGAATAGTCAAACGACTATACTATCTCTTTGCCTACCAGTACCTAAAATATCATCAAAAACTAGCCAGAAGCATCTGTGACTTACAAATAAGTAATAAAATAAGTAATATAATATTATATATACATCAAAAAATATAAGACTATTAATTTTGTTATATATATTTGCCATTTAAAAATATCACCATTACTACATAATCTATTAATCAGAAATATTAAATAAGCCAACAAATACTATGTACTATATACCTATTAATGTAATAGTAATATAAATTATCTATCAAATAATTTTCAACATTATTGTAACTAAATCTGTAAATAAATAAATAAAGATAACAGAGTGGGAACTGAACAGATACAGACATATGTAAACTTACAGGTGACAGGTAATCATATCGTACTAAACTATAATGCAAAAGGGAAATCAATGCACACATATATATTTATCATGCTTAAAAATACACACATATTCTATAGCTTTAACAGAAGCTCTGAATTAATTTTTAAAGTACAAGTGTCTATATCTCAAAACTGTGTAACACTCAACATGACAAATATCAAGATATTTAAAAATTCTTTAGCTTATTAAACTACTTCATAAAATATGAACATTACTGAGGTTGAAAGAGAATGTCTTGCTATTTCTATTTAGTCAAAAATATTTACAGTCTATATTGTATTCAAAACTTACAATGTGCTTAATTCAAATCCTATTTTCCCTTCCCAGGTTCATACATATCGACAATTCTGTTTACTTTTTTATGAAAATGGATGCATTGATTCAGCAATATAACACTCAAATTGCAGTTTGATTTATAAAATGAGTTATTTCAGGTAGTCTTAGTTAATCTAACAACATATAACATGTTAAAGCTGCAAAGTTCATATGGTCAAGCTTCCAATTTTAGCTTTCAGATTATTTTCAAATATTTTAATTTGATTTTCTATGGAAATTATATAAGATCTTGTACATTCACATTTTTGCCATATGTAGGTCTATGTAATAGACATTGTTCTTATAAACAGTTTCTCATTAATAATAATCTATAAAAAGAGCAGTATCAGTAAGTTAATAAATGTATACACATACTATAATCTTTAATAAAGAACTGATGCTTAAATAGCTCTTTGATGGGAGGTTTTAAAAATACAAGATATATATCTTGTATTTCTAAAACCTCCCATCAAAGAGCTATTTAAGCATCAGTTGTTTATTAAAGATTATAGTATGTGTATACGTTATTGACTTACTGATACTGCTCTTTTAATAATGTTACACATTAAATATTTCATTCCTTGTGCATTTGCATATTATTCATAAGATGTTTACTCCTACTAATTCCAGTATTACAAGCAATCATGACTATATATAAAAGAATTTCTGCTTGTTTAATTTGAATGCATGTTTTTAGCCATTGTGGACTGCTGTTCTGATCTAAGTTTCACATCCTGACATTAGAATTTGATTACAGCACATGAAGATGACAAGTAATGGTAAACAGCAGTTGCTAATTTCCTCTGTATGTTTCTCATTTTTCTTAGGTCTTATAAGCTGTTCTAATTAATAACAAAGATCTACCTTTACTTCCTTCCATTAATATCTACAGTGAGAGTTAATACTACAACATAAGTTATTAACATTCAGCAAATTATATGTAAACAACAGCTCAATATAAAACATTTCTATAGCTTTTGTTTTACCAAATTTTCACTTCTATGAAAAGAAAAGAAATGTTTTTTCAATATATATATATATATATATATATATATATATATATATATATTTGAAAAAAAAGAAAGAAAAATAAAGTTGCTTTCTGTTTTCACAGGTTTTCTTCAGAACAGTTCAGGTGGGAAGAAGCCAGCATTCTGAGAGTAGTGTAACACTCTTTTGATCTCAAGCTTTCTCTAAGTGTTACTTGCTTTATAAATGATCTGTGAAAGGAATGTGTTACACAGGAACAAAGAAAACAAAAATTGCCACCACTTTAACATTTTAGTTAGCATATTACTTAGATATGGCATTCAGTTAACACAACAATGCACATGCTAGACAAAGAGGAACAAATAAAACAAAATTCTTAACTTATATAGTCTTAAAGTTACCAGTTATATTGCTTATCATTTAATGCCATTCTCTTACAGGAAGTATTTGTTTAACATTTAGAAATACACTTATACATTTAGTTAAATGAAATATATTGAGCATTTCACCATAACTATAGTAAAGCAGTAAAACTAACAATTTATATTCTTCATCATGAAAACTGTTTTAGCTTAAAATATAAATACATACTTACATATGCTTTTATGTTTTTAAGCATAAAAACATGCTTACATATGCTTTTAAGCTTATAGTTCAGTACAACCTTTTACTTATAGGGCAAATATATTGTTTCAGAAAATAAAGTCCTACAATTGGAGAATCAAATTAACTTGGTTTGAAGCTTTTTAATTTTAGAAGCAGTTTTCCAGGAATTCAGATCACCTTGTCTCTTGAGGAATATACTGTTCCTCCCCATTTCTTCAGTCATATCAGGGATTTTATATTTGTTAACAAAAGTGGATGCCTCCTCCAGTGGTCTGTTAAATATTTTGGATTCTTCAGAAAGAAGTGATTTGATCTTTGTAGTAAACACCAAAGTGGCTTTAATATAGTTCTTTTTAAATTCCTTGATCAGTGGTAAACACATTTTTCTTTTACTCATTACTTTACTGGAATAATCACTGTCAAATCTGACTACATGTTTATCTATTTAATAGATGGCATAGACCATGCTATTTTTAAGATTTGATTTTTTCTAAGCTAGACATGAACTTAAATATAATTGAATGTGGAGGTGTGTTTTCCTTCTTCAAAAGTGCTCTCAGTGATCTATGTGCTCTTTTAGTTCCAAAAGATAATGTTTCAGGTAGATTTAATGTTTTATGTAGCCAGGTTGTTAAGAAGTTTGTTATATTGTCTCCATCATACTTTTCAGTTATACCAGAAATTCTAATGTTATTTTGACTCAGTCTATTTTCTAAAGCATCATTTTTTTATATCAGCCAGTTATTTTGTTTTAAAATAAACTCAGTCTGAAACTCATCTTCAGTTATTCTCCCTTTATGATCATCTAAAGCTTCTTCCATACTACTGCTGATTTGTGCACTTTGTTGTTTCATAAGAATTTCTAAATGTTACATCTTCTTCCTTGTCTCTTCTTTGAAACTTTCAAGTTTGGTATCCAGTTTGTTCATTTTAAGAAATACATCCTGCATACTAGATCTTAGTGACTGTAGGTATTTTTCAACACAAGAATTCTGAGTACCATTTCTTAAGAGACTCATGTTGATGTGTCTTCTTTTTTAATCAAGCTGTAGAAATTCTGACAGAAAATGTATGGCTTTTGAAGAATTTGAAGCTATAAATCTTTTCTCTGACTATTAGTGAATACAATTAGATATCAAGTATCTCCAAATTTAATTTTTTTGATTATATGTTCTGTCAGAGAAAAGTTTTCAGTCACACAGCTTTCACCAGTTGTTGCTCACAGTTAGCCATTTTGGGTAACATATGCAATTATGGCAGTGGTGAAGGAAGAAATTGTGCAACACTGTTTCCAAATGAGGAAAAGACCAGTTATGTGTATTAGAGCTAAAATAGCTAAACTGTTAGGCATATAATATGTGTTTTTGGATGCTCTCACTGAGCAATTTGACTTTAAAGTAGCAGATATTTGTTCATTAATTTGGTTGTGGAGTAAACAATTTTATGATTTAGTATTTGAATTATTTGATTTGTTGGATACTGTTGTGGTAAACATTATGCAAAAAAATAAATAAATAAATATTTTCCATGGAAAGAATACAGACATAAATAAAATTAAAATAGAATAGTGGCTTTGTAATTAAGAACTGATGATGTCTCTAAGTAAAAGATAAAGACTTTAATGCAAAGTAAAGTAATTCAGTGGGTTCTATGAATTAAATAATGAATGGAAAACATTTTCTGACTGGAGCATATGAAACTGGGGTTTGCACTGAATGTGTTTGACAATAAATTGCAAAATGTGCCTATATTATTGTAAATTTTAAAAGAGGACTTTGAAGTATCCAAGTTAGATAAAAAAATATATATTTGTTCTTTTTTATGTGGAAGTGAAATGTATGACAAAATATGATTCATGTTTTAAGGGAAGGACTTTCAATGTAATTTTTTGTTCTGAAATGTTCTAGATATTCTATGGAAGGGCATTTATGGTTTTAATGTCTGGACTGAGAAACACAATGAGAAGGAAAAAAGTAAAGAAAACAGGAAATAAAAGTAGTCGGTAGGATAGTAGTGAGGTGTAGGATAAATTAAATGTGTTATTTATAAATGTTGCATTGTCTAAAGAAGCAAATATGTTAGCCATATAAGATGAAATAATCTAGAAAACAATTAAGAAAAAGAAAGAAAAGATTGTAACAAAAGGTGGGGTAGAGTTTTAAGACTACATCTAGTTTTCAAATGGGGGGATTGTGTTAGAAACATATAGAGGAAATAGAACATTATATATATATATATATATATATATATATATATATATATATATATATATATATACATATACAGAAAAGAAAGGGGTATTTTTCAGTTGTATTGTTAAATGTAAAATGTTTTAAAACATGAAGTAAGGAGGTTTTCTATTTTTATATTATATAAAAAAATTACACAAAGGATATTATTTATTTTACAGATGTAAGATTTTTGAGTGCCAGCTCAGGACATTACTTTCAGTTATTATGAGGAAGGGACATAATATGGAGTGTATGGAAGAAAAATAAATGTAAATAAAGGTGTATATGGAGTTCAGGGAAGAAATGTGAAGGAGGTTTTAGTTATAAGGATAATATGAGTGGTATAGGATTGTATTATCAAAGAAGAGAAGTAAAGTTGATAGTGATATGACACAGGGTTTTGATAATAAGGGGTAATTATAGAACATTCTAGGGGACTTTGTGGTCTGTATTAAGTAAATTCCTTTACTGATGTATGTATATGAAAATTCATGGGTAAGAGTGTTAGCAAAAGGTTGGCTAAATAGGGAGGTGGGTCTGAGGAAAGGCTTTGATGTCCAATAATTAGGGTACAATTTAACATAGTTATGGATGTTTTTATTAAGCAAGAGGAAGGTAAGCTGAGAGAAGCTAATGCTGCATATAAAGGAGAAATAGAAGTACCATCATTTTTGAGTTTTGCAGATTATTTAATTATAATGATTAATAAGTGTTTGTAGATAAAATATTAATTAAGAAAGTAGAAAAATGTTTAACTTTTGTTGGGTTGCCCATTTAGTTAGGAGAAGTGTAAAGGGTATGGGAATGAAAACATTTTAAAGGATGTGTAGTTTAATAGCAGAATGCCATCAGTGCTAGGGACCGACTATGGTGGGACAGAAGTTATTGAAAGGCAGAGGGACAGACTTGTGAAGGAAATAAATGAAGTAGAACTGTTGTGAAAGTCCACTTGGTTAATGTACAGGAACATTTTTGATACATTCTGTGATATTGGGAAAGTTAACTTATTCTGGGGGGAATATATATACTGCCTATGAAAAAGGGATACAATTATTAGAAGTTGCATTTGAGAAAATGTGAGGTTCAAGGTTGAATTCCACAAAAAGAGATATTTTATATATGGAAAGAGATAATGTGGAGAAGGGCTTAATTATTCTGATAACATATTTGCCTCTTTTAAGTAGCCACACATAATTAAGATTGTATTGATGGGCAAACCCTAATTCTATTCCTAACCCTAATTTTACATATTACACTATATAGATAGATAGACAGAGGGATACTATTAAAAGTTTTTAATGATTTTATGAGATCCATGCTTTTTCCTAGAATAATTTTTTATGGGATGTTTGTTTTCATTCTATAAAACAAATCAACCAAAACAATGATGAAATTCTGAGTCAGAAGGATGAAAGCTTTCACTGGTTTGCTGTATTTCTTTTGTACTGAAGTTTAGTTCACTTTTAGGAAAGGATGACTGTATTTCAACAGCTTTGCTGGAAGTGCAATATGAGTTTCCATTATATTCAGATAATTTGCTACTACATCTTTATCCATGTAATGTATTCTAGATGCCTCATACACAGCTACAAAACAGGATGGCACTATATAGGTTATGTCTAATTGTGTTTATTCGTATGCCATGAAACTGAGTGTACCATTTAGAGAAGGTTTGCTAAAGAGATGATTTGACCAAAAGGAGATTAAAGAAGACATGAAATAAGAAAGGTTTCAGCTTGTATTTAAATGAAAATCAACCAAGACCATTAAATAAATCATACAGATGATTTGCAGTTCTGATAAGGAAGATACATATGGCCCACTTTTAGTATACATTTCCTAATTTAGTGTTATTACCTGATAACATGACAGTATGCACTGCCATAGCATGGAGAGGTTTGGAGAACTGGAGATGAGAAAGGCCTAGACATTAGGTTAAGGAGAAGTAAATCTTTGGTACATGATACATGTCCCAGTAGTTGGTTAATGTTTTAGCAATAGAGGTAATGCATTTGTCTGGTAATAAGGATTTGTCAGCTACAACATATGGGTGCTTAATATTTTGACACAAAGAATTAAGGTTCCATTGTCTGAAATAATAGCTAAGAGGTAAAATAGTAATGATTTAGGGATTTTTTTGAGGAAATATTTTTAGTACTATATACTAAATAGTAATAAAAATTATGTGTAGAATTTATATACGTGCATATGTGTTTAGCTACTTTAACCTCAATTCTGCTTTGATTAGATGTATTGCATCACATCAGAGATTTAAATAGCAAATTCAAAATGCATTTTTTATGCTGCTATTACCATGTAGTATTGGTATAACCCCCCCATTTACCATTCTGGTGGACATATGTGCGCATTCATGCACACCTTTATACATTACCAGTTTACTTCATCCACTGTTTTCTGTATTTTTCATGGCTTTTCTACTAGTTTTCATTGTATAAACACATTTTGCGGCTGTAAACATGAAAACTGTCATGGCAGTTTTTTTTTTGGAAAGCATTGACAGTTTTTTCTGAGCTGCTAATTATTTAGTTTTTATCTACTCTAATACACATGGATGGATATTTACTAGATGATATTATTAGACAAATGTATTTGTATATTTATAGTGTTCTAGTTAGTTTATGTTTATGATTAGATAGTTATGTGTTTTTTCTTGATTTTAGCTCTTGTCACAGAACTGATGAAGGCTTTATTGTATTAGGTAGCTGAAAGTGATTTTAGCTAAATGTCTTTTTGTGTGGATTTTATGTATTTCTTAATACCTGATTTTGGAATGTGGGTTGCAAATAGATAGGTATTTTTTTCCTTAACAAGGATTTAGTTTGATCTAATGAGTAGTAGTGTGTGGGGTGGGAACTTCTTGTTCTAAAATGCACTTTTACAGCCCTGTTTATACTGTTTGTCTTGAATAGGCCGGTTTAAAATTAAACAATATGTACATTTTCCACACCTACTTTTAAGTGTATAAAAGCTGATATGTTTAACATTTTTTAAATATTTTTGATTTTTTGTACTGAGGATCACTTGTCTGTGAAAGATAAAGGTTTGTTGCTTTGGAACACTACTTGTGTTTTATGATTTTTGGAAATTATTGTGACTGAGCTTATCAAAGAAGTTTTAATATCACTAGTTTATTTGTTTTTTTAAAATAGTAATGATTGCTGCAGAAAATAATATAATTACTTTTGTTGGCATTTCAAGATAGACAATAATACAAAGATTCCAGATGAAATTATCCATTTTGGAATTTAAATTTTAACCCGAGTAATAATGTGAGAGTTGGCCATATATGATGAGTCAGTGAATGATGCATGGATCTAGGAGGAGACAACAGTGCACCTGTATTTGGTAGGAACTGTTGGGGGTATGTCAACATCCACAGTGCCTTATACATTTTGTTTAGATAACTTTTAAATGACCTTGAGGGTGTCACTAGATACATAAAGAACTACTAGCTTAGATGTGACACAGATCACGGCTGACAGTATCAAATGTCTTAGATAAATCTAGCAATAAGGCCAGCCAGACAAGATAAGCTTCTCACAGATGAACTGATAAGAAGACAGTATTAGCTGAGAATTACTTTCAAAATCCACACCGACCCTCACTGAGTATGTTGTTTCTTGGTAAAGTTGTTGGTATAGCTGGTGTTAGTGTACTTTGAAATTGCCTTAATATGTATACTCTTCATTGCTGGCTTATCTGCCTTAGAATCACCTTGTAATTACTTGTAGCTAGCTGTTTGCTTTTGTTTTTTGTACCTTTTCACTTTTGGATAATTCAAGTGTGTTTCTACATTCAGGAGACAGGGGTTTCAATTCTAGTGACATTACAAAGGGAACATAGTCTGTCCAAGTTGGGAAACACACGGAGATGCTTAAAGTGAGATTATTTCATTGGACAGAGGACTTTTTAGTTGATTTAGTCACTTATTTGAGTGTATAAATTCTATTTTTCATCATGCTGTGGCATTTAGCAGTGCCTTATATAGACAAAGGCAACTTAAAAACCTATAAAACTCTCCCTATAACTTTACCCAGTGCTCAGTTGCACAAAGAGCAACTTGTCTACATGCTGAAGAGCACTGCCACATGACATTAGTCATACAAAGCCTAGTTATATTTTCTACCCTCAAAGTTCCAAATTAGCTTGCTGTACTGCCCCTTTGTAGTTCACCTAAAGAAGACCTGACACCATGGATGGGCACTTTTCTCAATTTCTCTGATGGGAGTGTGGTTGCTATGGACATCCTAAGACAATATCTCATATTCACTGACAGCCAATTAATCCTTATTGAAATTGATACAGCATGTGAGAAATGTAATTACACAATATCACTGAAGGTAAGACTCTCACAAAAACACTCAAAATAACAATTAGTTTGTCAGTAACATAAGCATTACATCTACCATACACAGCACTGACCCAACAGATAGACAAACATATGTTAAGGTATTTAGAAGCAACCTTTCTAATTCCAAAAGACTTCCTAAACATTCATCCTACAAAAATCATCCTCAGCAACTCCAAATGTACTCCCCCAAAATAACACACAGCACATACAGCCTCACCATTTGGAGTCTCAACTACAAAGCACACAAGACAAGCCAACACACTGCAATATTTTAATTGTAGGATACTCCAATGTCAGACATATGTCCTGCTCACAAGGCTGAATAAGACGATAATCATGGTCACTTGCCTTTCAGGGACCAGGATCTGCCAAATCACTCATGCATTCAAGTCATTAGACCACAAGTACCAATATGACTCAGGCATAGTCCATGTGGGTAAAAATGACACGAGACATACATCACTGGACTATATGAAGAAAGATATTATGGAGCTCTCAGACTATGTTTCCCAAACTGGTATATATGCAGCACTAAGCAGCATTCTACCTTCACGAAGAAGGATGCAGCAATATGAACCAAAGATAATCAACTTCATTAATTGACTTAGTTTCCAAGTTTCTGGAGTCATTCCAAGGGGATACAATATTTGTCATTGAGGAAGGATATGGACAGCAGACCACATTGCTTTGACAAGGATTGTCTATTTCTGTCCCCTCTAGGCGTTTGAATATTGGCTAAAACAATGTCTCCCCCACAGTGCTTTTTTTAGTCAACTCTAAACTGAAAAACCTTCCGATGTAGCAAAACCAACCCAAGAAAGCCAAAAAGTGTGGCTGCTCATTGCCAGGAGCCTAAACAAAAAACTCCACTCCCTCCAGGCTCTCCTCACCCTGTAGAATGTGAACATCTACACAGTTACTGAGATGTAGTTTAAAGCCATGAAGAGCACCCCAACAATGCAGTGTTGCAATGCCTTCCACAAATTCAGCCAGCTACTGCACAGGCAGGGACCAAAGGTGGATGAGTATTAATCTATATCAAGAACAAATTCACCTCAAGACTAGTCAAATAGGATAATTCCCTTGAGTTTCTCCATGTATAGATTTCCATAAACAATGTCCCATATCATATCCTTGCAACCCATAACTCATAGTTCGACTTATTGGAGGCCGTCACCATTCAGCCAAATACCATATGAATTTCACTACCCCATTATAAACTAGAATACTTTCATGACCCCAAACTTATAAGCTCAGAGATTCCTGGACTTTGTAAATACAAACACCTTGGAACAGATAGTCCACATGCCCACTAGCCAAGCAAATATACTCAACTTGGTATTCATAAACATGGGAGAATGCAGTACACCCCATGCAGTCATACCTAAAAACCACATGTGGTAACTGTAGGATGTGTAGATTTATAGAAATGGGTGAAACATTTTGTATAAAGGGGAACAAATATAGGTTAAAGTTCAAAGTTCAAACTCCACTGTAATTCTAAACAAGTTGTGTATGTTGCTAGATGTTTAGGATGCCCAGCATTCTATGTGGGTAAAACTGAGCGTAGACTACAGGAAAGAATATTTGAACATACCCATGCAATTGATATAAAGAAAATAGACAACCCTTTGGCAAGACATACTGCTTCAAACGATGGGCACAAGTTTTTATCCAAAGCAATGGGCGACTGTCCGATCTAGCTAAACTGGAAGTATTTCTGCTTCTTGAACTGTTTTAAACTGTTTAAAGTTGTTTTTGCACCTGCACTTTTAAAGTTTGTCCTGTTTGTTGCTTTTACCTGTTGAGGCTTCACACTCAAGTGCGCTAGCCTGTGTTACATATTTATTGCATTTTCCTGCTGTTTGTTGCAAAAAAAAAAAAAATACCCTTGTTTCCCATCTTTCCTGACCTAGAGTAGTCCAAATACAGGCTTTGCTGTATTCTGGACTTTTGGAAAGTTCCTGTGTTGCCCAATTCCTTTCTTGGATAAATGGAGGCTTCTTTGTTCACCAGTGGCAGTGGGGAGCTTGGAGCAGCCTATCTATCCCTGGAGGAGTGTTCCCAGCACAAGAATCTGGTAGTCTATTGGCCATTTTGGGCCAATTTCTAGCTCTTTCAAGTCCCCCTGTATAAAACCCGCTTGATATTGCGCATAGCGCAGCATCGGGCAGCGCCGCTTAATTGGGTTTAAACCATTCTCGGTTCCACAAAGTCTGCTCTTCACTTTTTCCCTTAGAACTGATCTAGTTCTCATAATAAACACCCTATTCCCACTCTAAAGCCAGGCACGTGCTCACTAAAGCAATTATATAAGTCAGCACTAAAAAATTAAAAGCACTACACCCTCACAAACTCCCCTTAAGTACTTTGTTCCCCATTGGCCCTTTTTTTCAATTATAAAGGAATTCACAATACTATTTTAGCATGCCCAAAGGTCAGTTGTCAATCTCCTCTCCGGTCCAGCTGGTGAATCTGGGAATCTTGAGGCAATGTTACAACTGCCTCATGTACACAGACAACCCTCTCCTCCTCCCAACAAATTCCAACACATGTGAGAGATGCAACCATATAGCCAAACTGGAGGCTAAGCTTTCTCAACTCAGTACTGGCGTAACCAGTCAGGAGGAGAAGGAAACCACATTCACTACAATTCCAGTCTCACATAGACCTACCACGACAGCAAACCAAACACATAAACACACAAAAACATACTCGGAGGCTCTAAATAAAAATCTGCCTAAGCAGCAGAGACCTCCAAAGCAGACACCCAAGGAACCGCTACCCCAAAACAAAACACGTGCAACACATAGCTCACAAAGCCAGTGTGCCGAACAGTCACAGCCCTTAAGGCTAAACAACACACCTGATACACTTGTAATAGGTGACTATCGTTAGGCACACCTACGTCCCGCTCACCAGGCTGAACAAGGAGAATGTCATGGTGAGCTGCCTGTCGGGTGCTAGGAACCACCACATAACACAAGCACTCAAGTCACTCCAAGGCAAGTACAAATATGACTCAGTCATTGTGCATGCTGGTGTGAATGACCTGAGATGTACCTCCCTGGACTACATGAAAAGAGACATTGAGGAGCTCTCTGAGCATGTAGCCCAGGCCGATATGACCTTGACCTTGAGTAGCATCTTACCCTCACCAAGAATGATGCCACAATATGAAGACAAGATGATCAATTTCAACAATTGGCTTAAGTATTGGTGTCATTCAAAGGGGATCCAATGCCTGTCTGCCTGGGATGACATGCTCGACAAGCCACAATGCTTCTCTAGGGACGGCTTGCACCTGCCACCCCTGGGCTTTCGGATATTGGCAAAGGCTCTTGCCACCCCCATAGTGCCTTTTTTAGGCAAGGCTCAAAAGACAAACCCACCTCCATAGGTATCACAAGGGATAAAAAACTAAGAGTAATGCTACTCAATGCCAGAAGTCTAAACCTCTACTTGCACGCACTCGAAACTCACCTTAGCATGGAGAACATCGATATCTGTGCAGTAACAGAAACCTGGTTCAAGGCTCCTGAGAGCACCCCAGCACTACCAGGTTATACCTCATACCATGTTTTTCGACCCCAAAACTTGGACCGAACCACAAAAGGAGAGGGAGTATCAATATTCGTCAAAGATACCCACACCTCCAGGTTGGTGGCACAGCACGAAGCATCAGAGACTATCCATGTGCAACTAACAGTGGGTAAAACTGCCTTCCAGTTTATAGCCTGCTACAGACCACCCTCCCAAACCCAGGAACCCCACCCGGCCTTCCTGAGAACACTGGAAAATATGAAGATCTCTCCAAACACCATTATATTGGGTGACTTCAACTACCCTAACATAGACTGGGAGCATTACTCTAGCTCCAACACCCTAGCCCATAGGTTCCCAGAATTTATAAACTCAAGTGCTATGGAACAACTTGTTGCCACTCCCACAAGAGGGGAAAACATACTGGACCTGATCATCACCAACATGGGGACTCTATGCTCCAGACCAGAAGTGTATCCCTCACTGGTAAGATCAGACCATAAACTAATCTCACTAGATATTCACATCCCGACCCCAGCCCCTGCCTGGAAAAACACAGTGAAAAAGTTCTCTAAAGCAAATTTCACACTCCTCAAAACCGAGTTGGAATCCTTCAAAGCCCCCGGGCCTGTGGAAAATACGGCCCAGACCGCAGAATCCTTTATAAACGCATTCTATGAACACCTTCAGGAATGCATGGATCATGCAATCCCAAATAAAACCAAGACCCCATCTTCCAAAGTTAGGCGTCCTGTCTGGTGGACCCCAGCCATAAACAAACTATACAATAGAAGGAGGAGGAAGCTACTACATGATAGAGCAAAATCCCAAAAAGGGAAGGCATCTCTGATCAGTATTAGCAAAAAATTACGGGCACTCATAAAATCGTCTAAGGCCAGCTTCGAGAGAAAAATTGCACAGGACACTAAGGATAATCAAAGGCTTTCTTTAGTTATGTTAGGAACCTGGGTGGGAATTCCCAGATATGCTCAGAATTAGTCCAAAATTACAAAAAATACACCGAACCCACAGACATTACCAACATCCTAGCTGACAGGTTCAGCGCAAACTTCTCCCCCCTCCCCTTCCCCACCAAAAGGGAAAATATCTATCCCAGCAGAGTGCTGCCCCCCTGACATCTCAGATGCTCAGGTAAGAGCCACCCTCTCCAAAGCAAAAAACACAGTATCAATGGGACCAGACAGTGTCCCGAGCTGCGTCCTACATGAACTCCAAGAAGAACTAAACCCAAACATAAAACTACTGTTCAATCTCAGCCTTACTACAGGATATGTACCCAAAGAGTGGCGTACAGCAACAGTGGTCCCTCTCCACAAAGGTGGTGCCTCAACGGATACTGGAAACTATCGCCCCATAAGCTTGACTAGCTTGGTCTGCAAAGCTATGGAAAGGATCATCATGGACCTCATAAATAAAGATATTGGGGACCTACAGACACTGGATCCTACCCAGTTCGGCTTTGTTAAGGGCAGATCCTGCCTCTTAAACTTGGTCGATTTGTTTGAAACAGTCACCAAGGCCATTGATGAGGGGAAGGTGGTCTATACAGCCTACCTGGACCTTGCAAAAGCCTTCGATACAATACCCCACTCGGGCATTATAGATAAGCTCACCAGCTTAAATATAAACCCCTATGTCACTAGATGGGCTGCAAACTGGCTCAAGGACAGAACCCACATGGTTAGAATTGCTGGAGCCATGTCAGACTCCAAACCAGTTACAAGTGGCATCCCACAAGGCTCAGTCCTGGGACCTCTCTTGTTCGGTATATATTTCTCGAAGGTACAGGCTAACACAGAAGGACTGTGGCTGACCAAGTTTGCAGTTGACTGCAAACTGGGCGCCATAATAGGCTCTCCAGCTGACACAAGCATCCTACAAAAGGGCCTCATAGAAACAGACAACTGGTGCCAGAACCATGGCCTCAAGCTAAATGCCAAAAAGTGTATAGTCATCCCCTTTGGCAAAAACAAAGCTCTCACAAATTACCACATAGGTGGTAATCCATTAAGTACGGAAGAAGTAATTAGGGACCTGGGGACCCAAGTTGATAGCAGTCTCTCATTTGACAACCACGTGGCCAAAGTGGTTAGAAAAACATTTTATATAGCCCACCAAATCATGAAGGGATTCACATCTAGATCAGGAGAGGTCATCGTGCCTCTTTACACATCCCTCATCAGGCCCATAATTGAGTACAAAGCCCCTTTTGGGATGTACCTTACCCGACACCTGCAGCAACTGGAAAGACCCCAAAAGTACCTCACCAAGAGGATCAAAGGGCTCAAATAGATGCCATATGCTGCCCAGTTAAAGAAACTCCAGCTCTACTCAGTGGCATACCGCCTGCTCAGAGGCGATCTGTGCCTGACGTATAAAGCCATGTCCAACCCGGAATTAATGGACATGCTGCACCTCAGAAAATCCAAATCCCATCAAGCTATGCGCTCAAGAGACTTGAACCTCAGCACTGAAATAAATAGGACATGCTGGAGGGACAGATTCATAACCCAGAGGCTCCCTTCACTCTGGAATAAAATCCCAGTCCAGGTTAGGCAGAGTCCCTCATTGACTCTCTTCAAGAGGAATCTTGATGAGTGGATGGGTGATAGTAGGTTTACCCCGGGTATCACTTCTGTGTCACTGTTTAGACAGAGGCACAGTATACTAACCTTGAAAAAGGGCATAGCAAAATTCATTTAAAATGGGTGGTGAAAGCCAAACACACTCTGGCTAGGCTTTTAAATGCCCTAGGGCAGATAGCCTAGTATGAACCTATGAACCTATGAACCTATGAATTGACCAGGTACAAATAGATATTAGAAGTGGCCCCTTTAATTTACTGTTAGAAGAACGCGGATCAGCATGACAAATTAGATTAAATGCATTCTCTTTTCCACCAGGACTTAATGATTCTTGTAACATAGCATGTTTATTGAAACTTAGAAGTCTGAAAAGATGAATAAGTTTCAGACTTCTTATTAGTTCAGATATGTGTGTATATATTCCACAAAAGAGTTGTATAGGAAGTAAAACTGCCACAATCTCAGTCCAAAAACGTTGCCGTGAATGAATATGAATGAGTTCAAGTCCAGCACTGAATTTATTAAAGCTCTTTTATTAACAAACTGCGTTTTCGTCCCAACACATTAGGACTTCATCAGATACCTTCAGACTGTAACACAATCACAATCCCGCGTTTTTGTTGACGTAAACGTAGAAGTGATTAGCATACAAAGTTGTATGCTAATCACTTCTACGTTTACGTCAACAAAAACGCGGGATTGTGATTGTGTATGCTAATCACTTCTACGTTTACGTCAACAAAAACGCGGGATTGTGATTGTGTTACAGTCTGAAGGTATCTGATGAAGTCCTAATGTGTTGGGACGAAAACGCAGTTTGTTAATAAAAGAGCTTTAATAAATTCAGTGCTGGACTTGAACTCATTCATATTCATTCACGGCAACGTTTTTGGACTGAGATTGTGGCAGTTTTACTTCCTATACAACTCTTTTGTGGATTATTGGTTTTTCAGAGTTGTATCACTCCTTTTTTGGATTATTGTATGTATATATTGTTACATTATAAAATGTAACCAAATAGAAATAATGATAGAATATTTTAGTGTGTACTTTTTGTATAAAAGATGGATGTATTATCTGCATTTATATTTATGGAGGTATTTTTATTGACTTTTTATAGCAGTGTTAAATAAGCATAAATGTTAATTTGTTTTAGTCAATTCTAAAACAGATTTATGTGAAAATACGTTGTGACGTGAACAACAGCTGATGCTAGTATCATGTGATCGAGTTGATTATTTAAATTAGGTTGTTTAAAATTAGTGTGATTTTTCTGAAGAAGTTGCTGTACAACAGCAACGAAAAGCACTTCAATAAACGTGTATGGTGTTTTAAAGTTAACATCTAGTACTTGGTGCATTTATTGGATACTTGGTTTTTGGTTCTTGTTGTTTCTTTTTACCAGTTCGATTTTGTGACTGTAATAGTGCTATAAGAGAACAACAATTAAACATTTTACAAGAGACCAGACAATAATATAAAATACAATCTGGGACAGTCTGTATAACCAAGGACAGTTGTGAGGTATGCCCTCAAAAAGTCTAAAAATTTTCTGTGTACCTAGAGGAACAATTGTCATGACAATCCCCAGGATTCAGCAAGCTTTGCACGGTGTGCAAGAATAGTGCAAGAGCTCCTGCACGCAATATGGTCGACGAACGATTGAGGAACGAGCTCCCAGGATGTGCACGAGCACTCCTACACTATTTCTGCACAGGCACAGCTCCTGTATGCTAATTACCCCATTTTCAGGTGAAAACCATGCAAATGAGGTGAATTAGTGATCCAGGAAGCAGGCAGGCATTTGTGCAGGAATATTGTAACCTGCAGAAATGTATTCGGCTACTAACCGAATTAATTTCTGCAAATTATAAAATGGAGACATGACAGCACCAAAGAAAGCATGTATAAATGTAGTAGGCATACCAATGGCCAAATATATGGCCATTGGCATGGTTAATAGTTGCAAAATTATAAAAAAATAACTTTTATTGTTTTTGGCCAATTTCTGCCGTTTAAGCGTACGGCAGAGGTGTGCAAATGGGATCAGCCCGAAAATAAGGAAAAAAAAGTTGGAAATAAGTTTTAAACCAAAATCAGCATTCTGCCACAATAGTCAGTGGCATGCATAAGACAACAATACCATGGAATAGTGGTTGCTAAGGGGGAAGGCTGAGTGTCAGTTTTGTAACCCTGCATTAGCAGTCAGTTTTATGCAAATGAGGGGAATGATACTGAATCGCAGATTTCCCCTCAGTGTTAGCTTGCACCCACTCATGTAGGTGCAGCAACACCATGGTATAAGCATAAGAGGTAGATTACCTCAGAAGGGGGAGTGTCATGCATGCTGTAAGCTTATTGGAGCTCAATGGCCCCTGTTTGCCCTTAGCTAAGCACAGCTAAGGAAGGGGTGTATGTCTGAGGCTGCCTAGCAGTGTTTACATTGCATAAATGGGTGCGTGTGCCGCACGCCAGGTTTTAAACAAACAACAAAAAAAGAAAAACAGAAAATAGCAGCTCTGTTCACATCTGAGCACTGGGTATGCCCGGTGCACCTCAGGGCTTAAATGGGAAGGCAATGGGAAGAGAAAACAACAGTAGGAAGGCAATCAAGGAGAACTAGCATAGCTTGCAGGTGAAATGTATCAGAATCAGCCAATTACACATGCAGCAGCCCAGCCCAGCACAGCACCCTACTATAAACTATGCAAACACCTTCCACTCTGTTTTTTCCCACAAACTCTACACCACCAGTGTACACAGACAGGGAAATTTTACCTGACAAAACTAACAAAATGATAGGGGCTGCTGTCACTCTCATACATCAATATGTGGAAGATGCTGAGGGTGGTGATGATGAGAATGCTGATGACCAACCCACAGTGAGGAGAAGGAGAAGAATGTACAGACCAGGGTAACCTACCAAGGGCTACATGAGCTGGAGATAGTGGAATGCTATAGGGTGGACAGAGACATCCTACAGCAAACTGTTGAGCTGTGCCAACCATGCTTCACACACAGAACAAACAGAGGAAAACCCATCCCAGTGGATACCAAGGTATGTGTAGGCGTAAGATTACTAGCTGCAGGAACCTTCCAAAGGCCAACTAGGGATATCATGGGGATCTCACAGGAATCAGCATCCAGCGTACTCCACCAGTTCCTGGATGCCATGTCAGCACATGCCAGTGAGCACATATATTTCCTCAACACCCATGAGGCATTGACCAGCAATATGCGTCTCTTCCAGTAAATAGCAGAATACCCTGAGGTAGTGGATGCTATAGACTGCACACATAAGCACATCCAAGCACCACCTGGTGAGTGGGGTAGGGTCTACATAAACCACAAGGGCTTCCCCTCCATCGACTGCCAGGTCATGTGTGATGGCCAGGGCATTATCATGAATGTATGTGCTGGCTGCCCTGGAAGCTATCATGACTACCACATCTGGCATATGACACTGCTGTACCAGAGATTTGCCAGTGGGAACATCACATATGGCAACCTAGTGGGGGATGCTGGTTACGAACTGTAGCCATGGCTGATGACACCCATCAGAAATGCACACACACCCGAACAAGAACTCCATAATGAGGCACACGCAGAAACCAGAATCATAATAGAGCATGTGTTTGGGATACTCAAGTCATGGTTCCAGTGCCTGGACATATCCGGTGGAGTCTTGCAGTACTCTCCAGCTACACGTACACACTTTTTTATTGTAAGTGCCATGATGCATAATATGATCCTGCAGAAAAAGCTGCATCAGGAACAGTATGAAGCAGAGCCACACAGCCCCCCATCATTGCCAAGGCCAGCACAAAGTGACTCAGAGGAGGAACAACCTGAGCCTGCCCATGTAGGCAGAAGGAGGTGTGCCCAGTATGGCCAGGCTTTGGCAAAGAGGCAATGCGTAGCACATACACTGGCATGGTAGTAACCCAGGGAATGACACCTCTCTCTGACTCACACATATAGTAAAAGGGATGCCAAACATGACATTACTTGCACTTTAACATGTATACAGAGTGTACTACGTGCATCCAACATAGTCAGCCCACCAGCACCATCCTCAATACTGGCACTGCCACAAGGTAAGTCACTCTCCCTATCAATTGCTGAATGGAGTAGTATGTCCTGCTAATTGTATCTATGGCATGGATGTGAGCATGCCAGGGAATCAGGTTGCTCAATGGGATGGCAGCAGATAGTGGACACCTATATGAGCAGCATGAAATCCATAACAAATACTGGTGTCAACAAAGTAGGCAGTACTAGACAGGGTGACAAATCCCACTGCAGTTCATGTGGTGGCCCAAATGTGTGTCCATAGAACACACACATGCATGTCAGAGAGGCTCACATACTCAGCAACAGCCTCAGCCAGCAGGACAGGTGTAGATAACCATAAAGAAAGGCTGTGCTAAGGCCTCCAATTAATGGCAATGGAGAATAGCCCCTCTCCAGGCCTACATAGACAGACTACAATAGGTCAGGCAGTTGTATGTTAGCTATGAAGGGTAAGAAGTCTGAAATTGTAATGTAGGTCAATAAAACCTAAGATCTGTACTCTACTGATATGCCTCTAGTCTGCATCATAGGTCAGAATACAAAATGAAATGGAAGCCAACAGAATACCCAAAATACCAGTACAGTCATAGCAAATGTTTACAGTTGTCAGGTGTGCCCCCCACCACAATCCTATGTAGAAATGCAGTAACATGTACGTGTGAGTTTAATAACAGTGGAGCACAGATTACCTGAGCTGGCCCAATTTACAGGATAGATTGTTGCATGTGTACAATATGCAAGGCTCTGTGTGTTAGGTTGTTGTGTGTTGTATATTGTGTGGAAGTGGTCAACATGTAGGCATGGAGGATTGTGTCCCGGTGGCCTATGGCCAGTACTGTTGATGACAGGGCCATGTTATGACAACTGCAGTGCCAACCACAATGCATCCCAGCAATACCCAATTCAGCAGTCATCCATACTCACTCTCCAGATGTCAATATCTGTCATGATTTGAAAGCGGGACATCCCATGAATGTGGGCCCAAACATACACACAGTACACAGGTGGAAGTACCCTAGACAGAGTACATAAAATGTAACTGTCAACTTCACACACTTTTGGAATTGTACATACAGGTTAGCAGCCCATTAATTGTCCGTGTAGTATGGAATACTGATGTAGTCTGGTCAGTCACTGGCAGACCACAAAAGGCACAGTTATAAAGTAATGAGAGACTGCCTATGTCCCTGCACAAAGCAGCATAAGGGGAATGTCCCAGATATATCTGTGAGTCAGCTGCAAGAAGCTTCCATATCACACATGCACTCAGCTCAGCTCCCACCGTCATCCACAGGTTTATCACAGGTCATATCCCTGCTGCTGGGAATGAGTACAGTGTGACCTTCACTTCTGTATGGGAATACCCACAGAATGCAGGATGCTGAAGAGGTGTCCCATGCATGGGTGTCCCTAGCTGTAAGCAGCACCCTGCCAGCATCCAGACCAATGGATTAATATAGACAGGAACTTTTCCATTGACACCTCACACATTTCCCCTCTAAACCCAGGGGAATCCAGTGGCTCGCAACCTGGGAATGTAGTACTGACAGAATGCACTGGTCTACTTTAGATGGTCTGCATCACTACCAAATGCCCTACAGTCTTCTGTCAAAGGCCTGTGCCTCACCTATACTGCCAATGTATGTTATCTCATGGGGTCCCAATTAACAACATAACACAGTCCACAGAACACAAATGCAAGGCCATTTTGACAAATCGCAGTACCATGCCCACCATGTCCTACTGAATTGAACTGTTGACCAACCCCTAAATAATGCTGGGATGAAGGGACAACTATAGGGATACTTCACATATATCACTCGTATAATGTTAGGAAGAGGATAGAATAACAGAGTGGAGGGGTGTAGAAGCATGGACGCCATGGAGTGTGTGAGGTCTGAAACTCTGATGTGTGCCCATACAACCCCGGCCTGCAAACCCAGTAATGGGTGGCTATAAACTCGCTTGTAAACCAAAATGTGAAGAGGAATTGATCAAATATAGGAGCCCTGCCTCTGGGTAACCTGGGTGAATCTGTACAGCTGAGAGGTATGGTCACAGCAGGATATGGCCAATCTGTTATGTTGATAGATGCACAAGCAGGGGATCCTCAGCCACCACAGCACCAAAGTGCTGGACCATTTACACAGATCCATCAGCAAGTGTCTGCAGCTACCCCTTTAGAATGGCATGAGTGTGCAAGAATGTGTAGGCTGCAGGCCACAATACTGGACACAGCTTCATTCATCTTGTATTTCCCAGGAAATAACTGTGAGCAAATAAGTATATCTGTCAGTTGATGACATAATACATCACAGTATAAAACAGTACATGTCTGAATATCTCTGCTAACACCAACCATGTAACACAAGCAGCACACACACACAATAGTTACAGTATCCCAATATTTTTCGTCTATTGTGACTCCATATTGTCAACCTATCTACAGATATCTTGCAGAAATACATTGATAGCTGTAGGTGTAGAACACAACATCCTGCACTGGAATACAACCTACCTGTAATGGATTCACACACTCAATACAGAAGGCCATACTGGGCATGCTCCTACACATAGAGAAATGAAGCCCATGTCTGAAAACAAAATACAAAAGGTCATACCGGGCATGCTCCAACACTTAAAGAAATGAAGCCCATGTCTGACAACAGTGGACATATACATATCTGTCAGTTGCAGATGTCTGTGCACACACACCACATTGCACACCATACCTGCTTTGCACACACATTGGATGGGATACTCACACTTATCCAAGGCCAACACACTATAATAGGTCAAACATACATACACAGAGATGTGGAGAAGAGAGAGGCAGACAGTGACAAAGAGATTGCCATCATGAGGACTGTCCCACCCACCACACATCCAATTGGCCAATATCACATGATATGCCGATGTCTATCACTGTAGACATTTGCTTTTGGTAACCCTCAGCCCTATAGTGTATGTGGTGCTTGTGATAACTGTAACATGATAGTACAAATCAGTATTCATCTAGCATTTGTATACCCAGTCCTGTCAAATGTAAAGTTGTGTGCGACTAAGTGTTATGTGTGTGTTCCCAGAGGAATGGTTTATGGCCCATTCACACACACTGCACCTACAATAGCCCATGTTAGCACTCATGCTGATGTCAGTCACATTGAAATCCCCCATTTGAACAAAGGCTAGCCCTATAAGCTCCGTGGCATGTGAGATAACTGTGTAATGCTATAGTGTAACATACTAGTTAGGTAAGAGTTCTAATCCCAGACATGGCAAGTGTGTGTGTGTGTGTGTGTGTGTGTGTGTGTGTGTGTGTGTGTGTGTGTGTGTGTGTGTGTGTGTGTGTGTAGAAAGTAATGCTTTTGAGGCCATTCACAGTCACTGCACCTCCCATTAGCCTACCTTAGCAAGCCTGCTGATGTCAGTCACCTTGAAATACCCCTTTGGACAAGAGCTAGCCCTATAAGCTCTGTGGCACGTGTGATAACTGTGTAATGCTGTAGTATAACATACTAGTTAGGTAGGAATTCTAATCCCAGATATGGCAACTGTGAAACTCTGTGTGGGTGTGTGTGTGTGTGTGTGTGTGTGTGTGTGTGTGTGTGTGTGTGTGTGTGTGTGTGTGCGTGTAGAAATTAATGATTTTGAGGCCATTCACAGTCAGTACACCTCCCATTCCCTACTTTAGCAAGTCTGCTGATGTCAGTCACCTTGAAATACCCCTTTGGACAAGGGACAGCCCTATAAACTCCATGGCATGTGCGATAGCTGTATAATGCTGTAGTGTAACATATTAGGTAGGAGTTCTAATCCCAGACATGGCAACTGTGAAACTCTGTGTGTGTAGAGATTAATGATTTTGAGGCCATTCATAGTCACTACACCTCTCGTTGCCCCACTTTAGCAAGCCTGCTGATGTCAGTCACCTTGAAATACCCCTGTGGACAAGGACCAGCTCTATAAGCTCCGAGACGGGTGCCATAAATGTGGCACAATGAAGTGGTAGTGACTACACAGACATGGGTTTGAATCTCATCTGTGGAAAGCATTTGTGTGTGTGTACATATATGTTTATGTACCCCCAAGATTTTCACTCCATTTGCAGCCAGTACACATCTTGGAGCCTGACTTTAGCAGTCCTGCAGATATCGTCCACCTTACAAGTACCTGTTGGCAACCCTAAACCATATCAGGTCAGTGGTGCATGTGGTAAATGTGTAATATAATGGCCCATAAAGTTTATTAGATATAGGTTTAAACCTCACCCCTGGCAAATGTAAAATGTGTGTTTAGGATAAAATTATTTTTAGGATCTCTCACCCACTACATCACCCAATGCCAGTATTTACAAGGGCTGGTGATGTTCCTCACCTTAGAAGTACCTTGGTCGAACATCCATCCTATAAGCTACATGGCGTGTGAAATAAATGTGGTACACTATAGTAGCAATACATTGCTAGGTAGGGGTTGGAATCTCAGTACTGGCAAGTGTCTGTGTGTGTGTCTGTCTGTTATCAGTATCCTGTGTGGAAGTTGCTGTGATTGCATAATAACAGGATACATTGTGGAGCTAGTTTAGCTAAATTATTATATTAAGGACCTAGTATATGTCACAATGTCCACCTTACAAGGACAACAGATGTCAAACACCAGAGAGGCTGGTGTAGACAATCCATAGCCCTACATGTGACATTATGGATCAGTGAACAATATAGGCAACCCTTCTATTACTCAGAGAACACTCTCCACCATACCTCTCAACTGTACAGATTTTGCCAGAATGTCCAGATTTTTGCCTTATATTTTTGGTCCATTTGTCATAAAATTGTGGCTTTCTGACAAATTACTGGCAAATCATTGAGGACTGAAGTTAGAAAATAATGACAGACATTTGAGTTTTAGACTTCATACCCTTTTGAAAAAATCATGATAATGAAAAACCTGTTATTCTATCAACTTTCTAAGTTTGTAAGAGCAATATATAAAATTGTCCCTATGTGTGCCACTTTTTTATGGCTTTGTCCAGATTTTTTACTCTAAGAGGTTGAGAGGTATTGCTCTCCATCCATGTCTCATACACAAACACACTTGGCTAGGCAACAACCACTATATTGCTAGTTCCCTGCATATTGCCTCACAGATAGTAACCACTGTGTGTTTACAGTGGGCTACATGCCTGTTGACCACAACAGTACCACTGACATCAGAAAGTACTATGATACAACATCTCCTGACTGAGTGTGTGTTATCCAGCAAGTAAAAGGACCTGGCACCCTGATCCATCCCTACAGTAGGCAAATAAATGCTTACAGTGGTCCTTTTGCTATGTTCCCCAATGAATGCCTGCAATGACTGTAGAGTCTGCAAATGTAACCTACAAAGGGAATACCATGCCTTATATACATGCCCTGTATGGACAGATGCCACTAACTCCACTGAATACCTGTATCATGCTGTCAATGTAGGTGCAAGCACGACCTCAGTTCCATAGCAAGGTTCCCTCAAATTATGTCAGGAATGCTACATCAGAAGATAACAATCTGTACACACAACATGCCCCAGAGACCTCAAGTACACTTCCACAAGTCAAAGAACATGCGTGTGGGACATGTGCAAAACCCAGACACTGTCCATGTTATGGAATATAGATCACATACCTGGGAAGTAGTGCACATCACTGGCCACCCACAATAGGAACCCAGGTGAGTGGATGGTGAATACAATACCCACCTGCGGGGACCACTCCAGGGACTACACCCCTGAGCCACAATGGAGACCATTGTCATGTGGCATGATGCCAAGGTATTCCCTTTGCCTAGCATTGTACGGCCATCAGGCCCATTCACCTACTACACACCTGTGAAGCAATGAACCTATGCACCTCAGTACTGGCAAGTTTGTGTGTGTGTGTGTGTGTGTGTGTGTGTGTGTGTGTGTGTGTGTGTGTGTGTGTGTGTGTGTGTGTGTGGAGATTAATGATTTTGAAGCCATTCACAATCACTACACCTCCCATTGCCCTACTTTAGCATGCCTGCTGATGTCATTCACCTTGAAATAACAATTTGGCCATGTATCAGCTATATAAGCCCTGTGATGCTTGTAATAACTGTGTAGTACTGTAGTATAGCAATCTAGTTAGGTAGGGGTTCTAATTCTCATCTTGCCACCTGTGATAATGTGTGTATTTCCCTTACAGATTGTGTGTGTGTCTCCATAGACACCTGCTTTTGTGGACATTCACATGTACTATACTTCCCTTATCCCTCTTTTAGCACTGTTGCTGATGTCATTCACCTTCAAAGATACCTTTGGACAGCTCTCCAGCGTGTAAGCTCTGTGGCACATGTAATAACTGCATAACACTGTAATAGCAATGCATAGTCAGGTAGGGCTTTGAAACTCAGTACTGGAAAGTGTGTGTTTGTGCGTGTGTCATCAGTATCCTGTTGGGGTGATTGTGTATGGACAGAATCCATTGCAGTGTGGGTTATGCTACATCATTATGCTGAGGACCTATATGTCCCTTTGTCCAAATTACAAAGCCAACAGTTTTCCAACACTGTAGCGGTTGTTGCAGACAATCCTCAGGGGTCTATATTAGAACACCAAATATTTAACAGTTCGAATCACTAAAAGTCGACCTTTAGTGATCAAACTGTTAAAACATCGAATGTTCAGAAAAAAAAATAAAAATAACAAAAAAAAAAAAACTAAATGGTGTAGGCAGGGGGCAAGCCCCCTGCATCCTCCACAGCCCCTGCTACTTAAATATACCAACTCCGAGACCACACTACATTGAAGTAAATGGAAATCTCCCCTTATGGAGATTTCCGTTTACTTGTTCGATATTCTGCAGTTTCGCTATTCTCGTGTCGACAGTGTCAGATTCGACATTGTCGGCTTTCGAGAATGTAATATAGATCAAATCCTCAGCCATAAATGTGTACATCCATGTGCAATTATTGTGTGACAGTATGGATTAGTAAATAATATAGGCAACCGTTATAATACCAAGATACAACTCTCCACCCATGGATCATACACAAACACGCTTGCTTCTTACTCTCTTACACCCTTCCTTTCTTACTTTGTCTCTCTCTCTCTCTCTCTCTCTCTCTCTCTCTCTCTCCCTCTCTGGTGGATGTGGAAAGTACATTTGTTTTGGATAGGCAGCAGCTTGAGTTTTGTAAGGCATGCTCATGATCAGCTGATGGCCTGTGCATAAATTGCAGTCCTCCACTTGCTAATTGCATGTGGAACAGCTGTGGTATCATTCCTATAGCCAATTGCATGGAAACACACTCCTATAACTAAGAACTTCATGTGCCTTTTGACCCTTTTCCTTCACTGTGAGCAGGACTTCATGTGGGTTTTTGACAAACAGCATCACAGAGGGTAGTTGGAAATACCTCTTACAACATACACTGTGGAGACAGGCCAACAAACAGGAGGGGGATGTTCCAGACATGGGGACAGAAAGTAAGTATTGCTTTTCTACATTTTAAGTAATGTTGGTTTAACAGGGTTTGTGTGGATATGGCTGTTTTACATTATTTAAAGTCTGCCATGACAGTGTTATGTGGTTGAGGAAACTCTAACCTGTAGGGCTATCTGCAGACTATCCAGAGTTTGGAGTCTTACATGTGGTGTGTTACTCACACATTTCCTATCTTTAAATATGCAGTAGCATACTCTGGTGATTGCAGTCAGTACATGGTGACATCCATGTGAGTTACTGACTTCATATCCCTCAGAAGAGATATGTCACAACAAACCCTGTTACACCAGGAAGTTTCTCAGTTTATCACAGCAATATGTCAATATTGGCCCTGTGTTCATGCCTCCGTCCCCCAAGTCTGTCATCCTTTGTCCATATGTCATGAAGTAAGAGGTGCATATGTACAGTACATCATTATTTACTGACATAATACCTGATAACAAGCCAACGGGATATTAGACTGCTAGATGTGTTATGTATAGTAGGCCTTATATTTGAAGACAAAACCTGGACATTCTGTTGTAGTGTGTACAGTAGTGAGGTCTGTGTACTTATGGCGATTGTTGACAGAGTATGTATTGTGAATATGTTATTTGACCTGTGTGCAGACTGCGGTAGATGTCATTGTTCTTCATCCTGTTCTATCTGATGTTGCATGCTGCTCCAGTTTATGGTACCCTATCAGCGTACATGTTTGTAGGGCCAGACTGACACGTCCCATACCACAGTCAGGCATCAGACTACACTGTGTATTGGCCCAGTATATGTAGGGTTACTGTGTGAGTGGCTCATAAGAGGGTGGTTTTGTTCACACAGTCCATATACTGTAATATTACTTAGGCTTACCATAATGTGACTGAGACTGTGCTCAGATTGATTGTGGGTATGTACTTTCACTCTGGTGTCTGTTACTCCATGCTGTTACATGACTGTAGTACCTGCTATATTTGCAAGTACATGTGTATTCCCCCATTGGAAACTTGGGTCAGTGTTGTGGCAGTCTGCCTGTAGTTTGCACAGTGCTTTGTGACATGCCTAGCAGCTCAGTGTATTTACCAGGAGTGATGTTATGTCCAGATATTTGTCAGATGTACTGTTGCCTGGCTACCATAATTGTTTATTTTTGACAAAGCAGTGGGATGCTGTAAAGATGTATGTCACTAACTAGTGTGAAGTAGGTGGGCTTGAGACCTCTGCTCCTCCAGTTAATATGTGTTAGGACAGACAGGAGTGTGTGAATGCATCAACTGTGTGAGCTTATCTATTCCAGTATTTATTCCAGTATTTTTGTGGTATCCCCACTTACATGGCTGTAAACATCCACTTTGTCAGGCTTGGTCCACACATCTTGCACTAAGGCATTCTGTGTATACCTCTGGACTGACCAGATTGTGCCAGACTGTCCATGTTTATTGGTCATATCTCTGCTGTTTTCCACAGAATCATAACTGTGATTTGTGTGGTACTTCACTATGATGATCTTATGATGTCTGTCAGTAACTGATGGTGCACATGTCAGTATCAGAAGTGATTTCCTGGGAGCATGGCCAGCATGGACACTGTGTAGCAGCAGATTTCACAAGCTGCACTAAATAAATTATATATTCACTGGAATTTTATCTCCTATCAATGAAAATTTGTTTTTTTTTTCTGCATAAGTTGATAGTATTTAACAATCTCTACAGGAATATCTACTTAAAAATTGAAAGTGGACGTATTTTTCAGTCAAACTTTCATCAGAATAACTTTATCTCATCTGGAAGAAATTCATCATGAGCTTCACTAAGTCAAGTATTAAAATTATCAATTTTAAAGTCAATCTTCTCAATCTTTGTGATGAGGTCTTGGATATTAGTTATTAGAGTTTGTAGTTCTTTTTTTTTAAACTAGAATTACAATCTACCAACTAATCTACAATCTATACCTGAGGTTATGTTGTTTGGAACAGAGTGAGCTTACCAGTCACTTACATCAGCAAGCAGTACTAATAGGAATACTAACTATAGCCCACAACACTCTTCACAAACCTTCCAAAACACCTATTCTCTCCACACTAATCACTCCCTATAAAAACCTGGAATCCTTAAGGTCTTCTCAGAAACTTCTAGTACATACTACTAAAATAAACAATAACGCTGGTGACCCCCTTTTTTCTAATATAGTTGGAAAAGCCTGGAACCTCCTTCCAAATGAACTCTCCACACTTCCCTCACTATCCTGTTTCAAAAAGAAATTGAATGTATTCCTCAATGCACACTGGTTATGCCCATGCTCTAAACCTGACTAGTCTAAGTGTCTCTATATACACTACTCTTCCTAAACCATCTACTCATTAAAACAAACTCCTTCCTTTTTAAACTATGTTACTAATTATCCCTTGACTACCTTGATTGTATTTACATTCCTTTATTATGCCTGTATTCTACACTGTAAATTTAGATTGTACTTGCATCCTTTGTTATGCCTGTATTCTGCACTGTACATTTTACTGTGATAACCTGTTATACATACTGTTAATAGTTTTTAACTAGCTCATGTTATCCTTAGATGTGATTGTGTTAATTTCATTGTCCTAGCTTGGAGCTTAACTCCCCGAGCCTCTACTGAAAATGGACATGTATCCAGTTGGACTAGCCCAGTAAACAAATGTAAAATAAAATAAAATAAGTAGTCAGGATTCTAGTTTAAAAAAAAGAACTACAAACTCTAATAACTAATATCCAAGACCTCATCACAAAGATTGAGAAGATAGACTTTAAAATTGATAATTTTAAAGAAAAAGCTACTAAGCTGATGGATCTGCTTCATGAAGATTTAAAACAGCAAAAAATCCAAATAAGTATTGAAGACTCTTTAATGGACTTCGATGGCAGATTACTAGAAAATGAAAATAACGTAGAATTTTTACTTTAGCAAAACACCTCATTACAACATAAACTGGATGATTTAGAAAACAGATCACATCGGAATAATATTAGGATCTTTGGACTTTAGGAAAACATAGAGGGAAATGACATGTCAAGCTTTCTCAACACTTGGTTACCAACATTTCTGGATTTACCTGAGGCTATGTCATTTGGAATAGAGAGAGCCCACTGGTCACTTACATCAGTAAGCAATATTAATAGGAAACAACCAAGATCACTCATAGTAAAATTTCTCTCTTCATCTGATAAAGATCGAATTTTAAAAACTGCCTGGTCAAAATCTCCTGTAAAATATAATGACTCTATCATTCTTTTCGACAATGACTACTCAACAATGGTAATTGCCAAGAGAAAAGTTTTTTTTACCTTTGATTAAAGAACTGAAAAAGGTTCAGATTAAGACTCATCTCTTGTTTCCTGCAAGGCTGAACATTTTTCTCCCTGAGAGTCCCTTGATGCTTGAGGATCTTGACTCTGTACTGGCTTTTATTAAAAAACATAAATTGCTAAAAAAAAATAGAAGAAATGGATTGGGCTAATCCTTCTCTTAAAAGAATGGCTTCTAATTCTACATGGAAATCTACTGAGAAACAAAAGAGACTAAAAAACAAATGAAATATAACACAGTTTACTCATATACTATGTTAATATTATGGACTTTATTTTATTAACAATGTTGTTATGTTATACATTCAAGGTAAGACCTTCTCTTCTCCTTTTTGTTGTTTATCTATAATACTTTATTTATACCATAATTCAGTCTGTCATAATTTACTATTTTTCTTTTCATTACAGTTACATATAATCTCTTATTTTCTATTTCAAATATTTAAACCTAACTTATAATAATCATATTAATAGCACTTGCTTCATAACATAATGGTTTTACTTAATTTTCTTACCATACTTTATATCTCCACAAAGTTAATATTTATATATCTCTATACATTTAGTAACCTTCTATTTAAGATATAAGAATATGTTGGGATTCTTTAAGGGGAGGTCTAAAGTAAGAAAAATGTTTTCATTTCCTTTCTCTTTCTTCTGTACAGATTTCACATTTCACTTTTCCCTCTTTGAATCTCATGGTATATTCATATAATAGAAAATAACACACTTTTATAACAGTTTTCCTCCTTTTTCTTAGATATATTTTTGATGGGTAACATTAATCACAAGATGTGTTTTATTATTCCTGTTGAATGAAATTACATAATGTAAACACTGCATGGTATATATGTTGCACATTTGTTCAGGTAATGTAAATGGTGTGGGGTATGTGTGCTGCACATCTGTTCAGGTGATGTTGTATATAAATGTGTCAGGTTATTTAGACTTATCTTTTTTTTTTCTTTCTTCCCTCTC
>NC_056726.1:1956166143-1956176143 GCF_019279795.1 Protopterus annectens
ATATATATATATATATATATATATATATATATATATATGTATATATATATATATATATATATATATATATATATATATATATATGTGTATATATATATATATATATATATATATATATATATATATATATATATATATACACAAATATATATATATATATATATATATATATATATATATGTATATAAATCAATATACAGATATATATAAATATGTATATAAATATATGGATCTACCTGAGATGGTCAACAAGCCATTTGATCAACTTTCATTTGGTCGACAATTCATTTGGTCGACAGGCAGATTTTCCTCCCTTCCCAATGTTGTATGACCCTGGAGTTGATATATATAGTTAAGGGGGGTATGGGGGCACAGCCCCCCACATTGGGGGGTGTGGGGGGGGTGAAGCCCCCCACATAAAACTGCTTGTCGACCAAGTGAACTTTCGACCAAATGAAAGTCGATCATATGGCCTGTCGACCATGTGATAGGGATCCATATGCATATGTATGTACATGTGTACATATATCTACATATGTGTGTGTATATATATATATATATATATATATATATATATATATATATATATATATATATATATATATATATATATATATATATATATATATATATATATCCTTGTTATGTGTAAACATGACTGTTGTATATACCTTTCCAGATGTATCACACCATATTTATCTGATATGTGTATATATAGATATAACAACATACTGATTCAACACTAATTTCACTATCAAGTACTACACAATTGTTGAAGTCAAAGCAGTTGTTCACTACTATTCAGTATGTGTACTGACAGATATATTGGAAATAACAACAACCATTGTCACAGCTGTGATTGCTTAGTGGCTAACTGCTGTGACTATAGTAGACAGGATCTCTCAGATGTGTCTATGACTGTTATGCGTTTGTCAGTGTGTATATGACAGTATGTCATACTATGTATTGTTCTTTAACACCCAGTACATCCCCCATTGCTATACTGTACAAGGCCTGGTGATGTTCTTCACTTAACAAGATACTCGGGACACACCTCATCCTAAAAGCTGTGTGGTGTGTGTGCAATTAAGGCCAAACACATTAGTAGCAATAAGTACCTAGGTAGGGATTCTACTCTCAGTGTTGCCAAGTAAGTGTGTGTGTATTGAAGAGATCTACTTCAGTTTGCAGAAATACGTCCCATTAGGTCATCTGTCCAAGAACTGACTGGCAAATGCTAACATTTCAAAGGAATCATCTCATGGAAATTCATTCCATAAAAACTAGTAGTAGATGTGTAAAGGCCCTCTTCCCCTGTACAGCGATACTGGAGTTGGGTATATATAGTTGGTTGTCAATGTTGTGGACAAAGCCATCCTAATTGAGGTTATTGTTGTGTGTATCCCCCTGCTTAGTCTGCTGTAATACTGTACAGTGTATGTTAACAGGTTAACAGGTTAAGTAGTTTTCACTCACATTATGTGCATCTCTACACCACCCCACACCCTCCAAAGTGGAGGGCTGTGCCACCCACACCAGCACACCTAAGTTTATCAACTCCAGTACTGCACTACATTGGAGAAGAGAACATATACCCTGGCAGTACCATCGTCAATGACATTAAAGTAGTAGACTGATTATTTACTGATGTGATGTTTTGTCTATTTTGTTTTGGTAGAATTACATTGGCTAAAATAGGTTCACTGCAAAATTAAGTACATGCTTGTGTACAGTATTCTCTGTGTATTGCATCAACACCAAAGCCTCTGTGTGTGTGTGTGTGTGTGTGTGTGTGTGTGTGTGTGTGTGTGTGTGTGTGTGTGTGTGTGTGTGTGTGTGTGTGTGTGTGTGTGTGTGTGTGTGTGTGTGTGTGTGTGTGTGTGTGTGTGTGTGTGTGTGTGTGTCTGCTATACACAAACATGTGGTGTGTGCTACCCTGTACACTTACCATTGTCCACTGTAGAAGGACTGCTGACATCAGCCACCATGCACTCACCTGTATACACCCCTCAGACCTATCAGCCATGTGCAAATGTAGTAACTATTATACAGACCTGTAACTTGTGTTCAGCTGTACCCAGGATATGATACAGTCAATGTGTCACTACAGTGCCATAACCCTTGTAGGAAACAACAGCAGACCAACATTCTGCTGACACATAGACACCTACAACACAAACTGAATAGATTATAGAGACGACTATCAGTCAGTGGTAACAGCTATAATGCATCATGGCTGGAAAGCTACACATCCTGATATGTAAACATTAAGCTTTCCTGCTGAAAACATGTTACACAACATTACATTGCTACACCTTAGTACATTCACCCTGTGCATCAGAACCATATTAGTTTGTCCCTGCATCGATGGTATGGATGACAGGGATGTGGTACAGGTATCATCATATGCACAGGGTGTGTTGTGCATTTGCCAGAGACCTAGGCTGAGCTATTTGGTTGACATCATGTGTGTGTATTAGGGGGTTTCATTATTAATTGAGCTGTGCATATGCAGTGTGTGTAGGTATGGTGGTGCCCTAGCTGTGTTGGTGATGTTCGTGTGTGTGTATGTACACAATTTGGCTATGTGGTTGCCCTATACAGGGGTTTGTTGAACAGCTGCAGTCTGCACATGGCAGGGTGTGCAGTTCACCATCTCTGGCCATGGACAAAAGAAATGTGCCTGCCAGGGGTTCCACAGGCACTACCGGGTACAAGGCCAGATATGGTACTCTCCCCTGATGATGACAAATGTCTGCGGGATCCGGGTCCCTGATGGGACTGGCCAGGGCCACATGCATGTGGTCTGCTGTGTTGTGGTGTGGACAGCACCTCCCCTGCAGTGCTGGTACTGCCACTGTGGGAGTGGTTGTGAATTGGTGCATGTCCATGTAGACCTCCACCTGTTGGTGTTGCTGACCTACTTCCACGTGGCTGTCACCCTACTCCCACCATATGCTTTAACGCTGACATTGCATGGTCGAGGATTCCCACCATATTACCCAACCGTCTAACCAGGACCTCTGTAAAATAACGGTGGCACCTGCAAGAATATGGATGCTGTCAATAACAACAGAATGAGTAGCCCTCTGGAGCCTCAGACTCTTTCTGGTATAACATTCTATATGTGCCTGTATGTCCATGATAGACCAAAACATGTGTCTGGTGACACCTGTTGTGGCACTTCTGCCAGGGGCATGGTGGCCAGCAGCCCTCCTGTGAGCACCCCTGTACATCTGCCTATGTGATACATCACCGGTCATCTGGTTATGGCTGCTGTGTACAGACACACTTGCCATAGTCACCACACTGACTTGTCCCATGCCACCACCCACCAGCTCTTCCTCATCTATGACCACTGATGATGGGGTATGTATATGCAATGTGAGTGTATGCTGGGATGGGGTGGATAAGAGTGGGATGTCAACCAATGGCACAGCTTCAGCCCCTGACAACCCTGCCTGTGCCTCACCATACCTATCATCATTGTCAGAGTCTGTATGGACATAAACATCAGTTTGCCTGCAGGAGGGACCCTGACCCACCACGCCACATTTGAGGGGAAAACAAAAAACGTACTTTAAGACCTGTACATCATTGCTTACCTCTACACACACACACATACACACACACACACACACACACACACACACACACACACACACACACACACACACACACACACACACACACACACACACACACACACACACACACACACACACACACACACACACACACACACACACACACAGACACACATGCACACAAACGTACAGGTGAGGTGGCACAGATATGTTACACAGACCTCTCATTACCCAACAGTCAACATGCATGACATATGGCACTCAACAGCATACACTGCATACTTAATCCTTGTTACCAGCATTATACATCTCTGTGATGCATGAGTTGTGTTAGTAGGTGTTGCCCCTTCCCCCTGGAACACACTGCACCCATGTACACAGTATTGCTGTGCACCTGTTCAGCACCTTGGCGTGTACTGTTCACCATAACTCACAACTGTACACACCATTGCTGAATGTGAATATGTGTGGCAGTTATGTTTCCTCTGTTGCTCACAGCCCCTGTGTGTTTGTCTGACACATACCTGGGTTGATATGAGGACAGATGTCAATAGTGAATGCCTGACATCTGATTTGCAGATATCATCAGCAGTGCATGTATGAGCAATAAAATCCAATTATACTAACAATCCTAAAAGCTTACTGTGGCTATGAGGAGTGTACACACCCTTATTGGCATGCCACACTCTTCTCTGATATGCCATGGGGTCACAATACTGAATATTTTAACATTGCACACACCTGATATGTGACATATGACCTGTGCAATCAAATGCAGTATCAAATAAATGTATTGGTTGTGCAGATGCTGATTGAGATGCATATAATATGTGGGTTGCATAAGTGTGCACACCCTTAACATGATGGTTTGTTGCAGCACCTGTTAAGTGAATCACAGCAGTCACTATTCCTGGAAGGTGTATACTAGCATGGCCCATCTTCACTTGCCATTATTTGGTCACTCCGCCCTACAAATGTCCCCCAACTCTACCAGATTGCAAGGTCAGCTCATGTGCACAGCCCTTGGAGGTCACACAGTGCCTTCACTATTGCTGTGGAGTCAGGGTTATGTCTGGCACAATGCATGACATTTACTGTGTTCAGATACAGCCATTCTTAGCGAGCTTTGAATGTATGCTTCAGTTCACTGTTGTGTTTCAGGATGGCACCTCTCCCCATCCTCAGCCTTTTTTGCAGATGCTTGACAACTATGGGCCACACATGAGTGTAATTTTGCAGTGTCCCAAATTCAGAACACCGTGTCTACCAGCCTAGTTCCTGCTATTGAACAGCAAACCTAAAGGTGTACACTGGCACCAGCAAGGTACAGATGGGGATGGCGGGCCTGATGTGGAGTGAGGTGTTGCTTGTGCAGCACATGTATCTTTATTAATACTGTCTGTAGGTTTCAGCCTTGGTTTCAGTAAACCATTACACATTGCAACACATGCCTTTGTGAGACTTGATGTTATGCATATGCTACCTGTAGAGAGTCCTGGATGATGTCTCCTGTGGAACAACTCATCCATCTGATTACCCTAACCCACAGGCCAAACTTATGCAGAGTCCAGTTAATTGTCGACACAGGTACTGCACAGGCAGTACTTGCTAGACATTCATGCAAGTTCCTCAGTTTTGCTGCATGTTTCTGGGCAGCCTTCGTGACCAGTTTGCAACATGTGTTGTCATCTGTCTTGGATGGGCATATATTTATTTTCTACATTAATGGTGTCCCATACTTCATCGTCACATACATGCTTGTCTGTATTGTTTGCCATGGTATATACAATGGCGAGTTAAGGCTACGTCTCCCCCTCCTGAGTGTTACCTTTTGGATATGGGATCCATTTCATGGTTTCTAAGATGTGTGCAAGCCATGGCTGCCTCTGTTGCAGGTGAGTGGTCAAATGTCATGGACATACGTCTTGGACAGCAGACCATTACTTTATGTGACATTGAGGACCTGTACTTGATGGAAGATGCGTACTCAAGAAGAGTGAATGCTGAAGTACCTCAAAATCTGCTTCCGCAATATGTTATTTGGAGTGTATGGACACATATACTTCTAGTGTTTGTTACGGTATGTATTCCCCATATTTGTTGTCCTAACATAGGATTCCAAATTACACATTCGTTGCTCATGTTAGGATCACATTACAGGTTGTAAAAGTTGTGGAATGTTGTATTGTAATATGCTGTTGTGTAGATCTGTAATAGTTGCCATTGTAATAGTGGTATATACACTGTTGTAGCCACTATATAAGGGTAATGTTTCAGACATGTCTCTACTGTAGGCCATTTGTCCTACCATTATGGTCATCTCTGTCCAATACATCTTGCACTGACAGGTTGTTATTTATACTGCAGGACTCTGTGATGCAGTGCAGTTAACAGCAACAATAAGTGAACATGTACAGCATGCATTATGGGTAGGTGTGTTAAATGTGTGCATGGCAAATACCATGGCTATAGCATGGCTGGTGTATTGGCAAACCTGAACAAAAGACCTACATACCCACCAGCTACAGGCTGCTGCCCCAAAGGTATATCAGTGGGACCTACATAGTTGTGTGAGAGATGTGATGTCAGTACCCACACCTGTGTCACTGATACAGGGTGGGAGCAGCATTTCATTACAACAGTGCAAACTCACAATATTACAGATTCTGTACATCTGTTCATTACTACACTGCAGCAACAGACTTTGCTATCTGACATATGCATGAAGATTCTTTACAGATGAAGATGGATAAGTAACTGTGGTCTACTAGTGTGCTCTGGGGCCTTACCTGCATGCTCCTCATTCATTGTGTGGGCAGCACCCACCTCCATAATGCTATCTTCAGGTTCGTGACTTGGCTGGGGGGCAGCTCCTCAGCAGGTGTCAGTGGGAGCTGGATGGCATGACCCCCACCTGCGATAACTGCGGTTATGCAGGCTGACATCATTTACACTGTGGATGAGCTCATTCCACAGGGCAGTCCTCTCCTGCAGATCATGGGCCAAATGCCCAAAGAGGGCTCTTTGGTGATGCACTATGTAGTTGATAAGGTTCTATATTAGAACACCGAACTTTCGAAATTGTGAGTGTTCTAATATCAACCTGTGAAAATATCAAAGAAACAGAAAACCAATTTTTTTTTCTAGGGAAAGAATTTGGTTGTCCATTTCTGTTGCTTCGGAAATTTCAGTGCTGTGGTGGAAAGTTACAGGTCGGGTTCAGGTAAGTGTGCGACTGTGTGGACATGAGGGTTAGGGAAGGGTAGGTAAGTTTGGGTTAGGGCATGGGTTAGTTGACTGTGCAATAGTGACTGAACTTAGGGTTAGGGTTTAGGTTAAGGTAAGTGGATAGTTAGTGGTTTATGTATAGTTTAGTGTAGGGTTAGGTGTAAGAGTTTAGGTGCATGTGTGTGGATTGCTGTTTGTTTGGTGTGTTTGTGTTGTGTGTATGTGCTTTGGAACAGCAATTTTTTTCCCTAGGAAAATATTCACTGTTCTGTATGTTTGCTGTTTTAAATTTTCGATTAATAGGGTTCGATATTAGAACACTTGAAATTTTGCAAGTTCGGTGTTCTAATATAGACCCATGGATAAGTATGTCATTCTCCTGTGGAGTGTAAGGAGAAAAACACTCTCCTGACATGGTACCTGGAAGACATAAACAGTAAAAGAGGTCTGAGGACCTCATACTGCAAGGATATAATAATTGTTAATTGACATCTCTCTCTCCCCCCACTATAACTGCAAAAATAATCTGAACGCACACATCAATGGCATGTTCCCATCAAACCTACTGTGTTGGGAAATATATCCTATTGTGCAACAAATATTGAAATGTGTTTCTATTCATGTTTCATGTTGAAACACTATCATTGGTGGCCTGCTGTGAACAATGTAATGTGCATACCATTGTAATGGCCACTGTGGTTCTATATATGCATGTGTTCTGTTTGCTATGCAACTGTTCCAAATCTGGTGTTTTGGGTTAATGGAATATCTATGCATACTGTTATAACTTATCCTAGATTGTGTTGACTATTACTACCGACATATGTACTATAACTGCAACACAATAGCATGTTTGGGAAGGCTGTTCCCAGCAGAACCACTTCTCCCATCTCATCTGGCCATGGCAGCAGGAAACAGCACATCTGGGACCCGACCCAGTACCTCCTCATCAGCTGGTCCTGCACTACCTTCAGGTGTAACCACTTCAGGGGATGGTGCTTGTCCCCCCTGGGAGTGCGTATAGACAGGATCCTGTAACCTGAAGTCAGGTCCAGGGTCTGGTGAATAGGGAGCTCTGCAGAGAATTGGGGGATCTACTACACCACCTTGAGGCCCTCATGAGACAATTAGAGGTTCAGCCTGCCCCTCCTGCTCAGCCCCCAGCACAGCCACCTTCAGGACCATGAAGATGCAGTGGTGACTGCCCATGGGTGGGGACCTCAGTCCCACTGTTTTCATTTGGGAGCTTATTGGCTGCCAATTTCAAAACAGCCTTCCCCATCCAAGGTGTTTACCCACCACATGTGTCATATACCGCTTTTGTATGCTTTTCTGCTTTCTTGTCTTTCTTCCAAACCAACCTACCTCCCCAAATATACCTACTATCCTTCCCTAACATCCCACTCTCACCTTAAAAAAAAAGGGGCAAACTGTTCCCAACACAAATTTCACACAATGCATAACTGTCCATTTCGCACCCACTTACAACTGCTTACAGATGCCTTAATCACTCTGTATCCAACAGCCCTTGTTCTGGCCAGCAAATAAATTATCAGCCCTTGCAAGTGTCTAACCCAGGACCCTGCACACTATAGCCACATCAATTTATCAGTAAGCCATGTGAGCTGCAGATATGTGTGATGTGTTTTCAAACATATCATGCAGCACAGTCATTCAACAGTAGGGAAAATGTTTGTCTATATATACATATATATATATATATATATATATATATATATATAAATATATATATATATATATATATATATGTGTGTGTGTGTGTGTATATATATATATATATATATAGATAGATAGATATACATATATCTGTGTCTTTATACATGTAGACATATGTGTGTGTGTGTGTGTGTGTGTGTGTGTGTGTGTGTATATATATATATATATATATATATATATATATATATATATATATATATATATATATATATATATATATATATATGTATATATATATATATATATATATATATATATATATATATATATATATATATATATTTATATCTGTGTCTGTATATATGTAGACATTCATGTATGTATATATATATATATATATATATATATATATATATATATTTATATATATATATAGTGCATTCAGACGTCAAGTCCGCACTCTGAACGTCCTTCCTTCACTGCTGCACTGTTCTGCATTGCTACACAACAGAGGGTCACATGTGGACACAATCTAAAATTAGGGGGGGTATATAGGGACAGATTGTAGATAAGCCTATTACAAACCTACACATTTTTTGCACAATACCTTTCACATTACCATGACTGTTCTGAAAGTGGTGGGGGTCTGAAAATCATGTGTCTATCATGACTTCATTACTTCCACCTTCAGCTATTTGCCAGACTACTACACATGTTTGGAGGAAAAGAACAAACACTATGATGGCTTACATCTTGTCATTCTGTGCAGATCCACATAGATGACAGGTATGGCCCACTGCTCATAGGTCCAGATGCTATGCCCATAGCAGTTGTTCAGCAGGACATCATTACAGCAACAAGTCTTGATGGCACATATTAGTCTTTCAACATCATCTATCCCATTATTACAGACCCAGTACTACATTCAATTACATGCATACATGTTTCACATAGCTGTTTTATTATTGTGCTCTCTTCTGTGTACCACTTGGATACCTTTCTTGGTTATTTTCTTTATTTTTTGTTTGTACTATTATTTTTTAGTGTTATTGTTTCACTCTCTCTCTCTCTCTCTGTCTCTTTCTCTCCACTACAGAGATTGAGCTGGTTTGAATAGGTTGAAGTATGTGTTTGGTACGTGATGCTCATAATCAGGTGATGGTCTCTGCACCAATTGGTGTCCCCCACTTGCTAATTGTTTTCAACCAGCTGTGTAGTACTTCCAATAGCCAATGTCATAGCAACCCACTACTATAAATGACTACATCATGTGGGCGTTGTCCCTTTACCTTTCTTGTATGGAAGACATCCTTCTTGTGTGTGAGCAGCAGTGTTACAGACAGCAGGTAGCAATACCTCTTACAATAGGACTTGCAGACACAGGCCATCTACATGTGTGTATAAGGTTCTAGACCTACGGACAGTGTGAGTATTGCTGTTATATGCATTGAATACTGCTGAATTTACAGGGTTAGTGTGTACATGCTAGTTTTGCATGGAATGCAGTC
>NC_056726.1:1956181143-1956228643 GCF_019279795.1 Protopterus annectens
TTCCCATGTCCATTAAAAAACTGTATGAGCAATGTCCACATTGCATCATTAGTTGATTTCTGATCGAAAAATGTTTTTGCTTCTGAAAAATTTGTTTGAAATTATTAGTTTTTCTCCAGACAATTTTAGGTGTAAAATTGAATACTGAAGTTAAACTAACATTATCCTTTAATAATGACCAATTCTTAATTATTATCTCTTTAATGGATTTATAATTTGAAGAAAAATTAAATATACATGCCAAATCAAAATTTATACTAATATTGTTTTTTTCAACAATTGACTGATCTCTATTGTGGTCTTGCATGTTACTTTCCACAACTTTATGTCCTAATATAGGTGTATATAACCCACTTTTTCTTTTTGATTTCAGTTCAAAAATGATGTTTTCTATCAATTCTATTGGATATGCTCTATTTAGAAATATCTGTTTAAGAATTGAGCATTCTTCTAGAAAATTTTCATCCGTTGTTATCATTCTTGCTGCTCAAAGTAGTTGACCTTTTAATACTGAGCGCTTTGATACAATGGATGTGCACTTGAGGTGTAAAAATTTATTTGAATATGTTGGTTTTCGATACACCCAAGCCTCATATCGCTTTTGTTGAAAATTTTTAATTAATTGTATGTCCAAATATGCTATTGATGTAATATTGAAGGTATAAGTAAAATTCAAAAATTCAGTAAAATGATTCAATATCTTCACAAAGATGTCAGCTGTCTGCTCAGTACCTTCAAGAATTACAAATATATCATCAATAAATCTCACGTAGAACTTTACTACATCTTGGAACAAAGGTTCAGAAAATATATACGTACTTTCCCAATATGACATCACCAAGTTTGCATAACTGGAACCACATGGTGATCCCATGGCTACCCCCTTCTTTTGTATATAATATTGATTTTCAAAGAGGATGAAATTATAGGAAAGAACTATATCTAAAATGTCTTGTATTAGAGTAACTTCAGAATCCGACGCATGTTTTTGGCGCATCCTACTAGTAACCCATTCAATTCCTTCTGTATGTGGGATACTAGTATACAGTTCCTTAACATCAATGGTTAAGAAATTGTATTTGTCTTTATATGTAAAATTATTTACTTTTTCCAGAAAACTCCATGAATGTTTTATTATCCATTCTTCTTTTACAACATATTTCTTGAGAATAGAATCAATGAATTTTGCACATGCATATGTGGAAGAATTTCTCCCATCCACTATTGGTCTAAATGGGGGATTCTGTAAGTTTTTATGAATCTTAGGCACCCCAAAAATACAAGGTCCTCTCGGTGCCATTATCACCAAAAAGTTATAAGCATGTATATCGATTCTACCCTCAATGAACAACTCATTCAAAAAACTTTTTATGAATTGATTAGCCTTATTGTACTCATTAAGTGACACTATTTCATAAACATCAGTTGACATAATCTCTCTTATATGTTGGACATAATCTGGGACGTCCATAAAGACTAGACCACCGCCTTTATCCAGGTTCATTATTCTGACATTGGCCATTAATAAACATTCCAATCTACATACAATTAATCAAAAATTTTCAACAAAAGCAATATGAGGCTTGGATGTATCGAAAACCAACATATTCAAATAAATTTTTACACTTCTCAAGTGCGCATCCGTTGTATCAAAAGCGCTCAGTATTAAAAGGTCAACTAGTTCGAGCAGCAAGAATGATAACAAGGGATGAAAAATTTCTAGAAGAATGCTCAACTCTTAAACAGATTTTTATTTTATTTATTTAACATTTGTTGACAGGGAATGTCCGACTAGGTTCCACAGAGCCTGTTTTCAGTGGAGGCCCGGGGAGAAATGCTCCAGATGCATGTCATATTATTATATATTTTTTAATAAAATTCATATGAACATAGCTGCATGAACAGAAGCTGCCACTGGTTGTAAATGTAGGGTATTTCCAATATAGCATGAAGTCATGTAAACTACAATATGATACGTGTACACTTCAGCTAGAATATGTGTTTTTTAGGAGACTTTTTATGAATGCTTTTTTTTTATCATTTATTAGATGATTTATTTTAAACTTGATTTATGCTAAATTTATTTTATTTACTTCATTTAATAATTTTTTTAGATTTTAACTAAATCAATAGAAATAATGTTATGGTAGACATATAGCTTTAAATGCATATCAATTGTGTTGCTGATTTTGGCGCCAACTGGCCAAAAGTTTATATAAGGACTGTAATTCATTGTAACGGTGATTTCTGAAGAAGTTCTGCTATTTTAGCAGGATGAAAAACATTTGTGCGTTTAAAAGTGAATAAAGCAGAGTTGTCATTTGGTTTGCTGTCAGCTTGGCATTTTTTCATGACCTTGTAATTATAACTGACATTCCTAGACATTTTTATTATGTAGCATAGTGTGGGTAACAGTGGTTAATACATTACTATTCAGAGACTGCAACACTAACAATGCCATATAATGCCAGAGTAAACACAACCATCCAGGATTTAGAGCTTTATTGCCTGGCAGTTACAGTTTTATTTAAATACGACATATATGGGAGTATTACTGTCATATTGTCTGGTTTATTTAGTACAACCCATAGACAAAACAGTTTTTATATCAGCAGGTGACTTTCTACTACTTTTATATTTATTTGGCATGATTACTACAAGCAGGATTGTTACTCACCAGCCTCGCGGCACAGCCTTTGAAGCCTACTCACATGGGCTTCCTGATTCACAGCCAACTCATCTGCAGCTGTAAGGGAAATAGAGAAATATTTAGCCATACCTATCCATCATATACACAGGCTGGACATTATTAAACAGTTACTGGTATGAGTACATACACACTGCTGGGACATCACCCCTCTGCCTTGATTCTTGGACCCACTGGTCCAAGAGCTCCCTCTTCCTCCGTTTCAAGTCAGCTTAGAGGTTCCTGACCTGCTCACCAGAACTAGGGATACCAGTGGCACTGGTGAGGTCAGGCCTAGATGGTCCCAGGCTTCTGGTTTATATTGGGAGCCTTGGTACTGGCCCTGCAGCAGTCTTTCATCATGGTTTATTACCAGGAGTCCTACCATGAACTTGGACTCCTGTATGCCCTAGTACTGCACATAGAAGTGCATTCCCTCTCTGACTCCAGCCATTCTGCCTACAGTGGGAAGCTGCAACCAGTTATGAGCTGTATTCCAGCCTCTGGGGTTTAAATACGGCCGATTTCCCACCCTTTGCCATGATGGGATGGTTTTGAATATGATGAGCTAAGCTAAGCTACCGGCAAACCTGCTTAGCTAAGTTTGGCATTGCTTAAAGAGACAGGTTCAGCACTGCTTACCAATGGGGCAAATCCTTTTTGCTGGGCTACTCATTGCTTAGCAGTCATATTTACACAATCCTTACACCTGGTAAGCAGAGGTGTACAATGCTTTGCATTGCTTATTTTTCATTTTATATACTATCTGCTGTATGGCATTGATTCATCATTTATTACATATTATATATTTATTTACTGTCCCTGACATCCCCCAATGTGCTTTCATTACATTTATTCATGTGTGACCATACTTTATGGGGCACTTGTGTTTATATGGGGATTTCACAACTTTATTAAACTGACACCTCACATCTGGACATAATGCAGTACTCCAGTTAACAAATATATGTTATTTAGTTGGTAATACTAAAAAAAAAAAAATTTTATGTACTGCTTTTACATGTAAACTGTGAATTGGTTACAGTAGTGATCGAACCTGGAATGGTTGTTCGCAAAATATTCGCTCTAACTGCTACACTACTGCTTATGCTGGATGTTTCTTGCTATTTAACCTCTTGTGCTGTTTAAGCTGGTCTAAGCATAGCTAAGCAATGGGCGCACCCGTGCAGCTATGCTTAAACTTTATCGCTGTTATAAAAAAAAATGTTTTGTTGTGTTGTTTTATCTATACCCTTCAGAATATCCCTGTTAATGCTAAACCTGTTCTTTTATCAGCTTTCTGCATTGTGGGACATTTGTACCTTTTGGCTTTGTCCACATTACTTGTTCTGATGGGTTGGGAGGTGTGCGCTATTTGCTTATACTGCCTGTGTTATCCTAATAACTTTTGGCTTGGTTAGGGATGATTGTCCCTTTTGCCTTTGACTACTTTTGTTTTCCTGATTGGTTGGGGGTGTTATGAGCATTCTCACTCATTTTTAATTGCCCAAAGGCAATTCTGGAATGCAGGGTGCATGGGTACTGTGAGAACTCTGCTCTCAGACACACTCCTGCACTCGTACACAGCTACATGTCCATTTAACAGCACAGGCAGCATGCCTTTATGAATATGCAAGGTGCGCTGTGGTGCTGTCATATCTCTCAACCTCTTAGAGTAAGAAATCTGGACAAAGCCATGAAAAAAGTGATACAAATAGGGGCACTTTTTAATATGTCTCTTACAAACTTAGAGAGTTAATAGAATAACAGGTTTTGCATTAGCATGAATTTTCTGAAGGGTATGAAGTCTAAAACTCAAATGTCTGTCATTATTTTCTAGCTTCAATCTTTAATGATTTGCCACTAATTTGCCAGAAAGCCACAATTTTATGAAAAACAGACCAAAACTTTAAGGCAAAAATCTGGACATTATGTGAAAATCTGTACAGATGAGAGGTATGGGTGCTGTACAGGAATGGTCCCTGCCATGCAGGAATAACTTATTCTTGCACAGCTGCTTGCTGAATCCCAGGTAATGTTACAATTCATATTGGAAAGCATTGTTTAAGAATAAGAAGAAACTGTTCAGATTCTCTTTACTTTAGAGAGTTACACCTTCTGCCTTGTTATGAGAATAGTTTTGTTAAATATGGTATACACCAAAACATTTTGTTCATTATTCTTAACATTGACATACTGTGTTATGCAGATCTGGATTACCTAGAGCAAGTCACTTAACAACTGTGCAACTGATCACATGTATTACGTATACTGCAGGCAATAAGATATAGGACTCTTAATCTTGTAGAGGTATGTAAAGGGAAATCCCTAGGGGAAGAGAAAATCTAAGCAGTATTGAGATCAGATTGTGAAGTGGGAGTATATGAATTAGATGTGTTGGATTAGGATTTATAACACCTACTGTAGGTAATAAGTACTGATCCAAAATAGGGAAAGATACTGGCAGCATTTAATGTTCATTTCATATATTGGTTATCTTGTTTAGAGGTATTTTGTAGGATAAAAATATCCATTTGGCATGTACTAGGCATGCAAAGCATTACTGAGTAATCACATTTTATGTACTGTATAGGGTTTGATGCAAGATGGCAGAATTAGATTTTGTGATGATTTTAGTTTCATTATGGCAGCATTAGTAGATTGGCCAATAATAATGTAGGAGTACACACCACTGGAACTTCTTACATTAAAGGTTAATGCTGGTAAAGCAAGGATGAACACTAGTGGTCAGTAATGCAGCAGAAAAAAAAGATGAAGACATGATGGTAAAGTTAAAGCAATGTAAGATAAAACTAAAAGGAAAATTTGATGAATAAAACACTTCAATGGAAAAAAATGTTGAATGTTGAATGGGCTGAAAAAGAAAAAAGGGTTCACTAGGAATAGCTCAGAGAATGAGTCGACTTAAAAAAACTGTTTTTATATGACGATTAAAATACAAAAGTACATGGGTAACTCTTCTTGAGTTACAATTCACAGACAATCTAAAAACAAAGATGTCACCAAAAGAGATATGAAAAGCCAATAAGAAACATTACTCTTACCAAAACTTCTCACAGTAAGCATTTTTATCATAAATTTACTAAGTAAGATTATGAGATCAATTGTACCAAGAAACAACCCCCCTGACCACCTTATTTGTGCGTGCATACCCTAACTTTTTTCACACCCCTCTCCCTAGCTTTAATCCTACACATCAACTTATGAAGCCCCTATCCCTAACAGTATCAATATTTAGATAGATGGGTCTAGGCATATTGTCAGAGTATGGGTTTAGTGGCAGGAAAAGGAAACTCTTTGATTCCTTTTTTGATTGCTTCATTTTTGTAGTTAATTGCTTTTGGATTTCTTGTGATTAAAAATGATAGTATTGATGTGTTTTACATCAATGTCTGTTGATTAAGTATCCCAAGATATATACATATATAGTTAATATGAATATGCACACACACACACACACACACACACACACACACACACACACACACACACACACACACACACACACACACACACACACACACACACACACACACACACACACACATATATATATATATATATATATATATATATATATATGTATATATGCATATGAAGTAAAACTGGGAGAAGGATCACCAAGAACAGGTACATAAATGCATATAATTATATTTAATATTTGTTTACTGGGAAAGTTCAACTTGGAACAAAGCCAATTTTCAGCAGAGTCCTGCAGATAAACACTCCAGACACATATTTTTGTAATATGGGAGCACCAAGAGAAAACCCACATGAACACAGGGAGGGCATGCATACTCCACACAGAAGGCACTCTACCCAAGAATCAAACCACAGAACCTATTCTTGGAGGTGACAATGATACCGCTGCACCACTGTGCCATCCAGTCACAAATATAAATGTTTTAACTTTTTTTTATGTATGAAATAATTCCACCCACTGAGGGTGAGTGCAATTTTTTTATGTTTTGATTGGTTGCTTGTTGTCTTTTAATTGGTGATGATTACATTTTTTGTAATTGATCTGATGAAGGGCATAGTTAACGTCTGAAAGTGCTTATCTTTTTATATTTGTGATTAAAGTATATTTTATAAATACCAAGTCTATTTTTTATGCCATGGCGACCTAGTTCTCTCTTTGTTAATATATATACATATACATATATATATATATATATATATATACATATATATATATATATATATATATATATATATACATACATAGTGGATGTAAAAACTGTTTAAATGCCAGGTTTTTGTGATATAAACAAATGAGACCACAATAAATCATTTCAAAACTTATCCCACCTTTAATGTGACCTATAACCTGTACAATTCAATTGAAAAAGAAAACAAATCTGTTAGGGGAAAAAATATGTTTGTCTTTTCGGCTTTTCCCGATTAGGGGTAGCCACAGTGGAACTCTGGTCCACTAATAATTGGCAGTAGATTTTTATGATGCCGAGTTGCCAGCCCAATGCCCAACATTCAGTGAAGGCATGCCCATTCACGCATGTCTTTGGAGGGGAGAACATGCAGACTCCACACAGAAGGCACTCCAGCCATGGATCGAACAGGAAAACCTCTTGCTGTGAAGCAACAACGCTACCATTGTACCACCGTGGCTTACTGTTAGGGGAAAAAAATATAAAAAATGTACAATAACCTGGTTGCATAAGTGTGCACACCCTTAAACTAATGCTTTGTTGAAGCACTTTTTGATTTAATTACTCAGCATCTTGTGACTTGGGCAGAAGGCTAAGGAAAACTAACTTAATAATGTATAAAGAATCTATTCAAAAACAGGTAAAATCTCCTAGTAAACTATATGTTCTGTTCCCTGCACTATAATTGTGAGGTCTCTGTGCTTTAAGTATGCCCATATTATAGGTTCATAGGATGATACTAGGCTATTGGCCTGGAGGCCCTTATAAGCCTAGCCAAGAATTTCAACAGTTTCATCAAAGTCAGCACCTGTTTCCCTTGTCCAGTAGGGACACAGGTGAGATCCCAGGGGTATATTTTCTGTTTCCCATCCAGTCATCCAGGTTTCTTTTAAAGAGGGCTAGAGAGGTATTCTGCTTGACATGGAGAGGGAGTCTGTTCCACAGACAGAGGAGTCTTTGTGACACAAATCTATCGCAGTCTATCTATCTGTTTAACTATCTATCTATCTATCTATCTATCTATCTATCTATCTATCTATCTATCTATCTATCTATCTCAAATATATCTATTACAACTGTTAACAAATATAAGTTCCTTTTCATCAGCTTCATCTCCATTATTCTCATAAAAATGCTTTAAATAACTAACATTCTTATTAATAAACATAATCTGCACCCACTTTTTTCAACATGTATTGATCAGTATAAAACACCACTGGTTATTTTTAGTTATGTATAATAAAAGTCTTTCTTTACTTTGTTGAGTAAACATAAGGGGCATAAATACTTTGCATTTAGCTACCTGATCTTCTGAAACATTCCTGTTATTTATCCTCTCTTTTTATTAACTCACTTTTACTGATAAAACACTTCTGAAATGTTGGTTTTCTAGTAGTCCTTCTGTATAAATATGTTACATATGACCTTAATTTCCTTGTCATATTCTTGCTTACTTATTAAGTTTTTCTTTCCTAAAACATTAACATTTTATTATAAGTTGGTTTAGATATTATGGGTGCACACAAATTTGATAAAAGAAGGTATTGTAAGCTATATTTTTATAAGTAAGTTTTGTAACTAAGAAAAAAGAGAGGAGGTAATCCACTGTGATAAAAGTCTGTGGAAATAACAAATTCAATACTGCACAGAAGAGACAATCCACAAAACTAACCATGACACCCTTTGAAATCCAAAAAGTTTTAATATAAGGTTAGCGCTTTCATGCCCCAATGAGCACTTCTTCAGATCAATATAAAAACTGTTAAAATACATACTAAATAAATAGTAGTACACAAAGCACATAATCAATTGATGTCATCAATTATTTGAACAAATCACGAGCCTTCAAAATAGGCTTTAAAGGTACAAGACCACTTAACCCTGGATGTGTATCAGCTTGCAATTTTACTATCCATCTAGTCTCCCTTTGTTCCACTATGTTATTCACATCACCCATCCGTGCCCTCTTTTCCACAACATCTAATACTCTAAACTTAAATACATGTGTGTCACCCTTTTCAGCTTTGTCTTTTGTGTTTTTTATAAATATGTTACATATGACATAATTTCCTTGTCATATTCTTGCTTACTTATTAAGTTTTTCTTTCCAAAAACATTAACATTTTATTATAATTTGGTTTAGATATTATGGGTGCACATAAATATGATAATAGAAGGTATTGTAAGCTATACTTTTATAGCTACATTTAGTTACTAAATTAATTTTATCCACTTCTTGATATATTAATACAGTCAGAATGTTACCTTATTGGTGTTACAACTTGATACTAGAAGGATGGTAATTTAAAATAGCCTTTTGAAACTAATGGGGTTGGACAGATAAAAGGTAGAGGGTGAATATACATGTATTACAGCTGCAGTATGTGTATATTTATAGCACAAGAACCACACAATTATAATGCAGTGACAAACAAAATATATGCATCACCAAGAGGTTTTGCCTGTGCTTCTAATTATGTGTTCCTTTCTGGCAAACATTGCATTTCATGCAAAGAAATATGGAAAGGTCTCCAACTGAATTCCTAACTGTGAAAGAAAATACTTTAAATGTCCAAAAAATAAAATAACAAATCTTAAATTATGATAAAAGTTGGACAGTTGTTACCAGTTTTCTAAAATTATTATCAGACAATAAAATTAATCTAAATAATTCCACAAAACAATTGTGAAAAAGTGGTACACTTAGTAATAACAATAATTTGCAGTTTGACTTTCTGTTTCTATGCCTGGCATACCAAACCTTTTAAAATTCCTTTTAACCTGTTAAACAACTCTTCCATTTTGTTCAAATAATATTCTTTTGACAACTCTCTAAAGAGTATCTGTATTGCCTGTTGCTACCTATCTTCAGTTTCAGCAACTGTTTTTATTTCATACGTCTGAACCATTAAAAATATAAAGGATTATTACCAGGTTGTTAATCATAACCAGCTTGTTTTGTGTATTTGAGATATGAATACCAATAAATTTACCCCAAGAGTAAAGCTTGAGCGGTGAATCTGGCATTCATGTTGAGAACACAAAAAAGAGGTTTATTATCAGAGACCAAACTATAATTCCTTATAGTGCAAGGAGCTTTTATTTGCTATTTGTACTATCATTTACAGAAAAAATAAAATAAAATGCATGAGACAAAAAGTGGTTTACTGGTTTTGAAAGCTGGTACAGCACTTAGCAAGTGTTGTCAAACAGACATCATAACTCACAACTAAATTGCCTAAGAATTTTGGAAAAATTAGAAAATAATTCAGTTGCACAGGATTAAAATCATGGGAAGTATTTTTTTCTTTCTTTTTTTTTAAATATTGTTCTAATTTACTTAAAAAGTTAATAAAATAACAAGTTTCTGGTCAATATACTTTTTTTCTGGCCAATACGAAATATGAAATTATAATGTCTGACATTATTAACTGACTATAATCCTCACTGATTTACATAAAATCAGAAATTTAACAAAAGTAGAGGAAAAATCAGAGACATTTTGCATAACTAAGGAGAGCTGATAGGTACAGTAGGCAGATCAAAGTGTTTATCAGGCAAAATATAAAACAGCTTTTAAAGGCTGTTAGACCCTTTGTTCTGCTACATTTCTTTTTTTCAGGGTGGCCCTGTGAAGGTGTAACAGTTTTTAGAAGCTCTTTTAAATTGTGTTGCAGTTCCTTGCTGTTCCTTGCTGGCTGGTGCTATCCCCTGCTAGTCCATAGTTCAAGACATGATCTGAGCAGTGCTTAGGGTGTCCTTAACAAGGTATTGTTACCGCTAAGGACTACTATGATTGGGTTTTTCACTAGGGACCTGCTTAACTAGTTTATTGCGGCACTCAATACACTACACAGAATTTTAACTAGATATCTTCCATCACAGGATAAATATTTAATTAAATATTTTATGTATTTGCTGCCTCACCTTCCAAAGTAATAGTACTATCTAAATAATTTATCTTGAAATCTGTTATATCCAATACAAATTTCATACTTCATTTATTATTGTTTAATTTAGAGATACACTTCTTTTCCTCTCTAGTACCCTTGTGTATGTTCTGTATCTAATGCATGCATTCAGATATTTTTTACAGATTTTGCATTATGTATGACACACATATATATATATATATATATATATATATATATATATATATATATATATATATATATATATATATGGGTCCACTTCAAAATACTGACTTTCAAAATACCTAAACTCAAAATACTGAGACCAAAATCTTTAAAGCTCAAAATACTGAAAACTCAAAATACTGAAACTCAAAATATCAAAAAAAAAGACACAGTACAGCAATACAACTATATTGCAGCAAAACTACGTGCAGAAACATATTATTCTTCTGCAAGTATAGACATGTGGCTGCGCTCCCCTGTACCGCCCCCATATGAGTGGCTGTGCCCCCCCACCATATCCCCTGCTACTTAAATATATCAACTCCGAGATTGCACTTCACTATACCAAAGTACAATCTTGGAGTTAATATATTTAAGTAGCAGGGGGTGTGTGGGTGCAGGGGGGCTTGCCTCCCACCTTAAACTTGGAGAAGAGTAATAAGGTTTGTGTTTTATTTGTCTCAGTATGTACTTGTGCTGGAATATATTAAGTGTTGGTATTCTGTGTGTTTTCAGTATTTTGAGTTTTCCTTATTTTGAGCTTTAGAGGATTTTGGTCTCAGTATTATGAGTTTAGGTATTTTGAAAGTCATTATTTTGAAGTGGACCCATATATATATATATATATATATATATATATATATATATATATATATATATATATATATATGATGAAAGGAGATACTACCAGCCTAGCTAGCTGGGATTTTGTGAATAATTATATGTCATTGGTGAATATTGAAGTGATTTACACATGATGCTTGTGTTACAAATGTATTAGAACCATATGTCATGTATATATCAAGCTGCTTGTACAGATGTGTTGAAAAGGGTATTTGCAGAGTGCTGTTTGAAATGCAGCCACAGTGTGATCTACTGAAAGAGAACATAAATGCACATGTACTATTGTAATTGTTTAAATGTATATATTTTAATAGTGGAAACTGGAATACAGGGTGTTAACTTCAGAAAAATAACTGAAATTAAATTACTTTATGGCTAGGCCATAGAAGATGGAATCTTGCAGTTTTCAATACAGTAAGAGAGACACTGTCTGTACTAGGAAACTTTCTGAATTGTCTTTAGGGTGAAGTAATTTCTAGTCTTGAAAGCACGAAGGAATGCAATTGTTTTATTACTTCCAGCATCTGTCAGAGATCTGAGGAAAAGCTGCTGTCTGTATATTTTTACAGGTAGATGCTAAATACTGCCAGCTTCATCAATGGTTGTTTGGCCTGGGAACTAGCAGTCAGATGACAAGAAATTATGTCATTCTGCAAGTTATCCCAGCAGTAATATTTGAGATATTAATTTTAGAAGTCTCTTAGTGAGACAGGGCATTCTGCATTCTGTCTTGGACCTCACAATAACTAGAAGATCCATTTACCACATCTGCCTTGCTCTATTAATAAGTTATTAGTTCACAGTAATTCTCTTAGATATTTTTCTTTATTTATTTGAGACTGTCCTGCTATGTTGTTTTAAATATTTCCTGTGGTTTTGAGCTCTAATGTCACTGTGAATATATACTTAGTATTGTGTTATTCTTTTATTTGTTATTAAATATATTTAAACCTTTCTTTGTGGCTGATCTGTGTAGAGATACTTAAGTTTTGCAAGTACTTGCATACTTATTTGATGGCGCTGTATGGGCCACTCTTAATAGTCTTGCTCTTGGTCAAAGTATCATTTGTGTTAATATTAATATTACACAGTAAGACTGGACACCCTTTGTTAAGGGCCTTAAAGTAGCTGATAAGGAGTTGACTGGTGGTAGTGGTAAGTACCTTATAATCTGGGCAGAAGGGGGGCATAGCTAATATACCTGTGCCAGCCTTTCCCAGGAGTATGTGTATGTATGTGTGTGTGTAAATCAAACCTCAAAGTGTGTGTGTGTGTGTGTGTGTGAGTGTGTGTGTGTGTGTGTGTGTGTGTGTGTGTGTGTGTGTGTGTGTGTGTGTGTGTGTGTGTGTGTGTGTGTGTGTGTGAGCTACCTGAGCAGGGGCATGAAGCAATGGTAGAACAGAGAGGGTACTGGAGGTCTTAACTTGGTCACTTAGCTGAGATCTTAAGTCTATAGCTGTGCCAGTGGGGAGTTTTATTGGGGATCTGGAGAAAGAGTGAGATACCAGCCCAGGGCTATGGCCTCTGTGTGCTCTTAAGGCAACTTACACTTGATGCTGAGATCTGCATCTGGAAATACTGTGTGTGCACTTGACATCCTCTCAGTGTACATCCCCCCTTGAGGCTCCTTTATTACTGGCTCAGTGGTGGGGCATCACTATATATATATATATATATATATATATATATATATATATATATATATATATATATATATATATTTATATGTATATCTATATATCTATCTATATGTATAGATAAATAGATATGCATGGATATATGTTGTTAGTTAATTTAATTCTTCCAACTTTCAGATTAGTGTAGCTTACATGAAATTAATTTCAAGTGTGCCTTTGTGTGCCCCTAGTCCATTGTCTTCATTTATTCTTATAGGTTGGTAGGTTCATAGGAAGATACTAGGCTATTGGTCTAGAGGCCCTTATAAGCCTAGCCACTGGGCCATTTAATAGCTGGAACCTGTGTTCTGAGAGACTGCCTTCCAATCTATCTGCAAATATACAGAGCTGAGTATATTTTTTTGGTTTTAGAGTTTGTTAATTGTTGCTTAGATCTCTGTTGAAACTATGGTCTCCCTGTTCTGAGAGACTGCTTTCCAATCTATCTGCAAATATACAGAGCTGAGTATATTGTTTTGGTTTTAGAGTTTGTTAATTGTTGCTTAGATCTCTGTAGAAAGTATTGTCTCCCTGTTCTGAGAGACTGCTTTCCAATCTATCTGCAAATATACTGAGCTGAGTATATTGTTTTGATTTTAGAGTTTGTTAATTGTTGCTTAGATCTCTGTTGAAAACTATTGGCTCCCTGTTCTGAGAGACTGCTTTCCAATCCATCTGCAAATATTCAGAGCTGAGTATAATGTTTTGGTTTTAGAGTTTGTTAATTGTTGCTTAGATCTCTTTTGAAACTATTGTCTCCCTGTTCTGAGAGACTGCTTTCAATCTATCTGCAAATATACAGAGCTGAGTATATTGTTTTGGTTTTAGAGTTTGTTAATTGTTGCTTAGATCTCTATTGAAACTATTGTCTCCCTGTTCTGAGAGACTGCTTTCCAATCTATCTGCAAATATACAGAGCTGAGTATATTGTTTTGGTTTTAGAGTTTGTTAATTGTTGCTTAGATCTCTGTTGAAACTATTGTCGCCCTGTTCTGAGAGACTGCTTTCCAATCTATCTGCAAATATACAGAGCTGAGTATATTTTTTTGGTTTTAGAGTTTGTTAATTGTTGCTTAGATCTCTGTTGAAACTATTGGCTCCCTGTTCTGAGATACTGCTTTCCAATCTATCTGCAAATATGCAGAGCTGAGTATATTGTTTTTATTTTAGAGTTTGTTAATTGTTGCTTAGCTCTCTATTGAAACTGTTTTGTCCCACCCACCCTCCCTATTTCTGGTTTGTAGTTTAAATTTGGTGGCATTTGCAGTTGCTTGCCCCACTGTAGATTTGATCTGGGACTCTCCCCCAGTCCCATCTCTTTACCACATTCTACCTAATAAACTCTTACTGCACTTGCTTTTAGTACTTTTTAATTTAATTGCATTTTTAAACTGTGTTTGGTCTAATATTGCTACACACTCAAGTGTGCTAGCTTGCACTGCATGTGAATTGTTTTTACTACTGTTTTTGTTACTTTTCTGTAAAAAAAAAAAAAAAAAAAAAAAAAAACAAGCAAAAGAAAATGGTAAGCCTGTTTCCTACCTTTCCTGTAACTAGTGTTCCAGTTACAGATTTACTGTAACCAGGACTGTATGTAATCTTCTGAGCCCCCCAAGTCTTCCTCTGTTGGAGGGAAGCCTTCTAGCTTATCAGTGGGAGTGGTAAGCACTAGTTAACCTGTCTACCACATAAGGAGTGGTTCTGGCCCAGAAATTGTAGTTATCAGCCATTTGGGCAATCTCTTCCATCTCTCTCAACTTTCTGATTGAAAGCCTGCATTTGCACTTGTTTCTGTCCTGTAAATTGTCTAGTGCAGATACAGATTCTTAGTTTTATCACTTAAATTTGCTTATTCATGCTCAGCACTTGTTCAGAACTTGTAAGCACTAAATAAGCTATTAATTACTATAGCACTCAACCTTCCTCATTACCTAGAGGAAAACAGTTTTTTGTACTTACTTTTCTCACTTGCTTAGGGAAAAACAGCTCTTGTACTCACTTTCCTCACTTATCTAGAGGAAAATAGTTTTTTATTCAGGCATGTCCAAGGGTCAGCTCCCATTGTTCTCTCCTGTCTATCTGATGAATCTGGGCATGTTGAGGAAATGTAGAAATTGCCTCATGTACACAGACAACCCTCTCCTCCTTCCAACCAACACTATAACCTGTGAGAGATGCACTTATCTAGCCAAACTGGAGGTAAAGCTCTCTCCAACCAAGACTGAACTTGTCAGTCATGAGGAGAAGTTAAATATTTGCACCACACCATACTCGTCACATAGCCTCACTAAATCTACACCACCAAAATCCACACATAGCAACACAAAAACATTTGCGGAGGCTCTCAATAATAATCTGTCTAAGCAACAGAGACCTCCAAAGCAGAAACACAAGCAACCTCCATCCCCCAACACAACCCAAATGACACATAGCAAACAGACTCAGTGTGCCACTCAACCACAGCCAATAAGGCAAAACAACGTACCCAACACACTAGTCATAGGTGACTCTATAGTCAGGCACACTGATGCCACACTCACCAGGCTAAACAAGGAGAAGGTTACTGTCAGCTGCCTGTCAGGTGCCAGAATCCACCACATAACCCATGCACTCAGGTCACTCCACAGCAAGTACAAATATGACTCTGTTATTGTCAATGTTGGTGTGAATGACCTGAGACATACCTTCCTGGACTACATGAAAAGAGACATGGAAGAGCTTTCTGATCTTGTAGCCCAGGCAGGTATGACCCTAGTCCTGAGTAGCATTCTGCCATCACCCAGAATGATACCGCAGTACAAGGACAAAATGACTGACTTCAACAATTGGCTAAGCTTCTGGTGTCATTCTAAGGGGATCCAGTATCTGTCTGCTTGGGATGAAATGGTCGACAGACCATGATGCTTTGCCACAGATGGCCTGCACTGTCACCCCTGGGATTCCAGATACTGGCTAAGGCTCTTGCTGCCCCTATAGTGCCTTTTTTAGGCAAGGTTCAAATAACAAATTCACCACCATAACAGGAACAGGCAAACAAAAACTGAGGGTAATGCTACTCAATGCTAGAAGTCTAAATCTCAAAATGCACTCACTCGAGGCACTCCTTAAAATGGAGAACATCGATATCTGCATAGTGACTGAGACCTGGTTCAAGACTCCAGAGAGCACCCCTACACTACCAGGTTATAACTCATACCACACTTTTCGGCCATGTAACCTTGACCAAAACACCAAAGACAGAGGTGTGTCCATATTCATTAAGGATACCCACACCTCCAGGCTAGTTGCTCAGCATAATGCATCCAAGGTTATCCAAGTGCAACTAACTCTGGGCAAAACTGCAATCCAAATTGTAGCTTGCTACAGATCCCCCACCATACCCCAGGATTCCCACTCCTCTTTTCTTGATGTACTGGAAAATATTAGGGTTCAACCAAACACCCTAATAATGGGTGACTTCAACTACCCCATCATTAACTGGGAAAACTACTCATGTACCAACTCCTTAGCTCAAAGCTTTCTGGAATTCATAAACTCCAATGCCCTTGATCAACTTATCCACACCCCCACCAGGGGCAACAATATCCTAGACCTAGTAATTACCAACATGAGTGACCAGTGTTCCACACCTGAAGTCAACGCCTCGTTGGTCCGATCTGACCATAAGCTAATCACCCTTGATATCCACATCCTGCCCCACCCCCCATTAAGGAAACCATGGTAAAAAATTTCTCCAAAGCCAACTTCATGCTTCTTAAGACAGAAGTGATGAACTTCATGACACCCATGCAGATGGACAATACAGTTACAACTGCTGAATCCTACACAAATGCACTCTATAAGCACTTACACAAGTGCATGAATCGTGCTATCCCAAACAGAACCAAGACGCTATCCTCCAAAAACTGGAAGCCAATCTGGTGGTCCCCTGCCATAAACCAACTGTACAAAAGAAGGAAGAAACTGCTGCAAAACAGAGTAAAATCCCATGAGTGGAGGAGCTTCCTGGTCAGCCTCAGTAAGAAGCTGGAGATCCCTTTTAAGATCCTCCAAAGCTAGCTACGAAAACAAAATCACCACTAATTCTAAGAATAACCACAAAGCATTCTATAGCTATGTCAAAAATCTCGATGGCAACACCCAGATCTGCTCTGAGTTATAGCACAAAGGCACAAAAATTACAGAGCAAACAGATATTGCCAACATCCTGGTAGATAGGTTCAGTGCTAACTTTATCTCCCTACCCCCTAAAGGGCCCATATCTATACAGAAAGAATGCAGAGTCCCTGTAATCACAACTATGCAGGTAAAAGCTGCACTCTCTAAAGCAAAAAACACAGCATCCATGGGACCGGACAACATCCTAGGCTGCTTTTTACACGAACTTCAGAACGAACTGGCACCCCACTTAGGCACCATGTTCAGTAATAGCCTCACATCAGACTTTGTGCCCACTGAATGGCGCACAGCAATAGTTATCCCACTCCACAAAGGGGGAGCCACCACTGATCCCAGGAACTATTGACCTATTAGCCTGACGAGCCTGGTCTGCAAGGCCATGGAATGTATCATCATGGAACTCATAAACAAAGACATTGATAATCTCCAAACTCTGGATCCCACCCAGTTCGGGTTTGTGAAGGGCAGATCATGCTTCCTGAACCTGATCGACTTCTTTGAGGCAGTCACCAAAGCCGTAGATGAGGGTAAGGTGGTTCACACAGCCTATCTTAACCTCACCAAGGCTTTCAACACCATCCCCCATTCTGGAATTATAGCTAAACTCACTAAACTAGGTATAAATCCCTACATCACAAGATGTGTTGCCAACTGGCTCACTGACAGAACCCACACTCTAAAAATTGCAGACTTCAAATATGACCTCAAAGCAGTAACAAGTGGAGTACCACAGGGTTCCGTCCTGGGACCTCTCCTGTTTGGTATCTACTTCTCTGAAGTACAGGCTAACACAGAAGGCATCTGGCTAATGAAGTTCTCAGATGACTGCAAACTGGGAGCCATAGTCAAGTCCCCATATGATGTGGACATCCTACAGAAGGGCCTCGCTGAGATAGATGCCTGGTGTCAGAGCCATGGCCTCAAGCTCAATGCCAAAAAGTGCAGTTTCATCCTCTTTGGTAAAAACTCTGTACCCATGAACTATCACATAGTCAGCAATCTACTTAACACCGAATGTGTGATAAGAGATCTTGGGACTCAGGTGGACATTAGTCTCTCCTTTGATAGTCACATCACTGCAGTAGTCAGAAAGTCCTTCTACGTGGCACACCTCATCATAAAAGGGTTCTCATCCAAGAAAAAAGATGTCATTGTTCCCCTCTACTCGACACTCATTAGACCCATTATAGAGTACAATGCCCCTTTTGGAATGTACCTCACAAGACATCTGCAGCAGCTAGAAAGGCCACAGAAGTACCTCACAAAGAGGATTACTGGTCTGAAACAGATGCCCTACACTGACTGCCTCAAAAAACTCCAGCTTTACTCTGTAGCATATCGCCTACTTTGAAGTGATCTCTGCCTAACATATAAAGCTATGTCAAACCCAGAGCTGTTGGACATGCTACACCTAAAGAAATCCCAATCCCTCCATGCTATATGCCCTAGGGACCTAAACCTTGTCACCACAATAAACAGGACATGCTGGAGGGATAAATTCCTGTCCCAGAGACTTCCCATGGAACAGGCTACCCAACTATGTCAAGCAAAGTTCTTCATTAATACTCTTCAAGAAAAATCTTGATGAATGGATGGGAAATAGGAAATGCACCCCGGGTATCACTTCTGTGTCACTGCTCGACAGTGGCACAGGAAAATAACTTTCTTGGGTGGCGTAAGCCAGGGAACCTTGTTGACTAGGCTTACGTAGGCCCTTGGGCTGGTAGCCTTGTACCTACCTATGAACCTATGAACCAAGAATTTTGCCCATATTCCCACAAAGTCAGTACCTGTTTCCCCTGTCCAGCAGGGATACAGGAGGGATCCCAGCAGTGTATTTTCTGTTTCCCACCATGTTGTCCAGGTTCCTCTTAAAGAGGGCTAATGAGGTACTCTGCTTGACATGGAGAGGGAGTCTATTCCACAGATGGGGGAGTCTTTGGGACACAAAACTATCCTGCCAACAAATTCTATTAATGTCACAGACCAGGTTGAGGCCTTGTGTGTGGGTTGTATGAGTGGAGTTTGGCTTATGGATTCTTTCCAGAGATGCTTGCTTCAATCATTTTGTCTTACAGTCTGCATGAAATCTCACTTCATGTAGCCATCTTTTATCTTTTTCCTCTTTTTACAGAAGTCACTTCTAGTACACTGACATGGAAAATCAACTTTGCTATTCATAATATAACTCCATACATCTTCAAGTAAAACAGAAATCCTTGGACCAGAAGGTGGCCACAATTCCAGTGTGATCCACTGACTGATATTTTGTCTATTAATGCATGTTAAAGATCCATTATCTCACTGATGCGGTCTGTTAGTGCTCTTCAGTCCATCTCCCCATTTCTTGGATTTTACATCTAGTTGCTGAAAGATAATCCATCTTCTTATTATTGCATTCCCATGCTTTAGTTCTATTTGCTACATCCTACCATTCATGTAACAACCCATTTGTTCTGCCATGTTGCCATATCTGACAAGAAAGCACCTGTTTCCATTATTTTATAATCTTGTAATATTATATCGGCCCAACCTGACCCCTTCTGATTGTTTCCATAATATGCACTTTCTTCTTCTCCCCTCAGAACTTTATTATTCTCATACGATTATTGACTTTCTCTCTTTCAAATTATAGTTACCCACATTCGTTGCCCTACTTTTTTCAGTGTCATCATTTCTTCTTTTGCTTTACTTTATTCCCTGATTGTATCCCCTGCCCTTACCAGCATCATCCTTATTCCCACCCCTGCTTATGTCTTTATTTCACTCTTGCCTTCTCTCAAATTGCCTTCCATACTTTGCTATCTGAACTTTCTGTTTATCCATCTCCATACATGCATTGTTTTCTTTTTCTTTTCTCAAAGCCCATGCCTCCAAATCATTAATAGGCTTTCCCTTGTAACTTTGTGCTATGCTCTCTACCTTCATGTTTTGAGAGTAACTGCTGCTAGTTTCTCCATGTCAGTCTTACACGCTAACTGAAACTGGTTCCTTGGGACAGAAATCATATTGTCTAAAGCTTTATGTGTGTATGCCTTGCATCATCTCTGCCAATCAACTACACAGTAACAATTTGTAGAGTAGGAACTCCAGTCTTTCTGCCCGTCATCTGAACTTCCATTTCTGTTAGTCTATTTTTGATGTCTGCTGCTGTCTTTTATTCAAATCCTCTACATCAATTGCATCTATATTCCCAAGTCAGCCTAAGTAGTCTGAAGTTTCAGTGTTTACGTCATCCTTCAGAATTTGTCATGCATACTCCAAAGAATTATTCCTTCTTTTCAGGCTGATGTTTGTTTCTGTGGTGCTCCCAAAAAAACAAGTAATCAGCGTGGTAGCCCCGAAGTCTCAAACAACCCACTAAACAAGTATAGTGGGTCCAGAAACAAAACAGTGTAAGAAACTTCTCTGTGTGGAAGATTTTCAATCTATATATATCAAGGTAATCACTGCATATTAATCAGATCAGATAATGATAGCAGAAGTAGTGAACGTAAACTCATCCAAAGTAAAAAAAAATCATCAAAGATATTTAATTTGAAATATTATATAGAATTACTAAGTATTTGAAAGTAATCCAAGCAGGGTAAACAGTCTTTTTCCAGTCAAAAATCCTTTATTAAGTACACAGACTCCAGTCGAAAATCCTTTATTAGGTATCCAGTCGAAAATCCTTTCTTAAAGGATTGTTGACTAGATTCAGACTGTCTACCCTGTTGTTGTTGATGAGTTTAAGTTTGCTACTTCTACTACCATTATCTTATCTGATCTGATTAATATACAGTGATTACCTAGATATATATGGATTAAAATCTTCCACACAGAGAAGTTTCTTACACTGTTTTGTTTCTGTGGTGCTCCATGATCTTGTCCTGATCTATCTGGGCTACTTAATTCCCAGCCTTTCAACATCATCTGCCAACAGTCCTTCAGAACCCCTGACAATTTTCATCTTCATAGCTGTGAGCTTTCTTAGCCTACCTACTTTGTCTTAACTAAGAGTTCAGCTATGAATTTATTTGTATCTTTTTCTTACTAAGAACATCCAAAAGGGATTCTTCACTGATCTCTTCCTGACTGGCTCTGCTTCTTTAACTCAGTGAATGTTGCCCCATCTCCCATCTTAATGACTGCCTTAATGAGGCATATGGCATACTATGCTGGTTTCACTACAAGTTGCTGATGTACGCAAATGGTAGAAAGCTATTTACTCATGAACCTCTGAGCATAATTGTAAATCATCACACTTACTAACTGGATAATAATATTGCACAGTAATAATTAGACACCCTTTGGGAAGGACTTTATTGGTAGCTGATAAATAGGGGTTTTGGTGGCAGTGGATTACTACCTTATAGCCTGGACAGAAGGTGAACAGCTAGTGAACCTGTGTCAGCCTTTCCCAGGAGTGTCTGTGTGGTTGTATATAAATCATATCTCAAAGTGTGTGTGTGTGTGTGTGTGTGTGTGTGTGTGTGTGTGTGTGTGTATGAGCTACTTTGGCAGGGACACAAAGCACTGGTTGGACAGAAGGAGTACTGGGAGGACCCTGGATAAGGACACCGCTCTATAGCTGTGCCAGTGGGGAGTCTTATTGGGGATCTGGAGAGAAAGGGAGAAACCATCCCCAGACTGACTGTGATCTCTGTGTCCTCTTAAGGGGACTTGTACTTTACTGTGTGTGTATTTGTTATCCTTTACAATGTGAGCGCCCCTCACTGGTGTTAGTGGTGAGGGTTGAAGCTCCTTGATTACTGGGCCAGTGCGCGGGTGTCACACTAATGATGATAAAAATAATGACATTAATAATAATAATAAAAAGAAGAAAAAGAGGAAGAAGAATGAGTTTGAAGCACTTAAAATCACTTAAATCCTCAAGGGATGTTAAAAGAGGTTACAAGTTTTTATGACTGTTAAAATATTTAACATTATATGTTCTTGATAAGTGCCTGTGTGTGTTGTGTCTTTGTGTATATATAATATATTTACATATATACATATATATAGTGTGCATATATGTATGTATATGTGTGTGTGTGTGTGTGTGTGTGTGTGTGTGTGTGTGTGTGTGTGTGTGTGTGTGTGTGTGTGTGTGTGTGTGTGTGTGTGTCTGTGTGTGTGAGTTTTATGAGTTTGAATTTCTGAATGCGTGTGTGTTTGGTGAGGGGGGCTGCTGTACTGCCCTCCTTTCCAATAAAACAAAAAAGAATGGAGTGAGAAATTAACAAAACCAGATATAATTTTTAAATATTACTTTAAGCCACTTAAAAGTTTACTAGGGCAAAAGGATTTGCATCAACATGCATTTATTAACAGTAAGAATTGGGTGAATTTTATGAGGGGATGTGGCAGATATTTGAGGCAACATCAAAACTCTTGAAGAGTATGCAGCCTGGGTCACCAGAGGACACAAACACTACATGGTGTTTTAATACACTCAGTTAAACTAAACATTTCAGAGACATGCAAAGTAGCTGATAAAGGGGCCTTCCTCACCATACCTCTCAACCTCTTAGAGCAAGAAATTTGGACAAAGCAAAGCCTGACAAAATGGGACAATAAACGCCCAAAAATAGGGACAGATTTTAAATATTCCTCTTATAAACTTAAAAAGTTGCTAGAGTAACTGGGTTTGTTTTAACATACATTTTCTGAATGATCTGAAGTCTGAAACCAAAATGTATGTCATTGTTTAGAGATTTCAGTCCTCAGATCTTCCCAGTGATTTGCCAAAAAACACAAATTTTATGAGGAACAGACCAAAAATATGAGGCAAAAATCTGGACATTCTGTGAAAATCTATACAGTTGAGAGTTGTGTTCCTCACTGTGACTAAAACTGTTTCTGAATCTCTTATTCTGTAATCAAGTAAATTAACTTACCTCTGATAGGCAGTTTATATAATGATGGACCTCTTTTCCTGAATCCCAGCCCATGGTTTGGTCTTGGTTGTAATTTTATAGGTTCATGCGTCCATAGATTCTTATGGCCAAAGAAACCATGAAGAACCTCAATCAGATCACCAGTACTGGTGGGAAACTAACAATGCCCCTTAATAAGCAGACGTTTTCCTCATGTCACTGTTATAAATTTGTTATCCCCTATCATCCATACATTATATGCATTATGTATGCTTAATTTCACTGTTCCACAAATTACCTACTTTAATCTGATGTTGGGATGTTTTATGTATATAAAGTGAACTGTAATTTAAGTGTGCTGACCTAAAAAATAACGTTTCGATTGAAACGGTTATCATACTCAGTTATGTATTAAAGGTTTTTATTTATTTATTTAATAGTGGGTCCATGTTTTAGTTTGCTTTAGTCTATAGTTTGTGTCTTAATCACAGTCTCTGTGGTCATGTCATCTGCAATTTGGTAAGATTGTCTCTTTTTCAATAGAAAGTTGCTTTTCTTCTATTCCCCATCAGCACCCATTGTTTACAGCTCCAAACCATTTCTTCCCATTTCAGTGTAGTGCATCCTGGTAAACACCGGGTCATTGGGTTACCACTTTTAATTTTACAGTTCTCTTTGTTACAAAGAGGCAGCAAGAGCATTGTAGCTCCACTTAAATGTTATTATCCTTTGTAGATGTTTCTATTTCCCCTGTGGTTGTGTAATTTTGAGTTTCTATATATAAACAATGGGATGTGGGGCTGAAGTTCATAGGTGAGTTGCAGGAGTTGGAATTTGGTTTACTTATTTATTTTTGGGCAACTTTACCAGTCACATTGTTTAGCTGGCTCATTAGGGAGCTGAATGTTAAGGCTTTGTAAAGGAACTGCTCAGTACTGAAAAGTACATCAAATAAGATATCTGGAACCCCTTCTGGTTGACTTGCATAGTCTTACTTTATGCATTCTGCCAATCTGGATGTTTATTTAATCAAGGGGTCAAGTATTTTTTTTTTTACGTTTTTTTAAATTTTTATACATATTTAGCCTTTTTTCTGTCACCCTGTCTGATATTGCTGTTATTTTATTCTTACTACTAGTTAGTGATCTTACCCTTTATCAGTATGAGGGTGACAGCTCTAGACTCATATTTTTCATAGACAAACTAGAACAATTTTAACTAAATGTCCAATACTCTAGTAACCATGTTGGATATATCCATTTTTAATGCATGAATTTGCTTTGCTGGTCTTTGTAGTTTGGGAATGTGATTGAGGACCATTTCTTCAAAAGCCAACTGTTGCTTTTTCTCCTTAACTTGTTCAGATTTGGAGGTGATTACATTTGGTAAGGGGGTGTAAGTTTGAAGCTTCCTGCATGTGATTATAGGGGAGACTTCTCCATATAATATGCACAACTGTTTTTGCCCAATTTTATAAATTCAAATTTTACAAAATGAGTTTTTGATGAAATATTCATCAATTACACAACCTATATTGCCTTGACTATCTCAGATATTATGTTAATAATGTATCGTCTATGCACTTCTCTTTACTCATTATTACAATTTTCGAACTATTTTTGGAGAGAATTTTCCTCCTGCTTCACATTAATTCTTGCTTTTTGTGCCAGTATTTCACTTTAGATCCAAGTTCTGCTAAGGCAGCCAGATTCAATGACCTCAGATTGCATCTCAGAGTGTTATCTGCTCCTGCCACATTTAAATACACAATGCATTTCACTGCCATTAGGAGCCATGAAGATGGCTGGATGTTGAAGTGCCCACATTTTGCACTCCAGTCACAGAACCACAGCTATGATTGCTTTAATAGTTACAGCATGCCATCTCAAGTATTGTTGTTGAAAGTCAGAATACTAAGAAGTACTAGATTGGGGAAGCTATGCCATCTTATCCAAGGGGATTTCAACTCTAAGTATTTATGCATTTATTCTTCCAGTAAGGATGAATGAACTGTAAAAAGGAACACAGCTGTCATCTTATTATTAGGAGGATAAATAGGGATTATCCATCATTAATATTACTATACCAGAATAAAAGTACTTACTATTTCACTGGTCTGCTGGGACTTTACATTTGCTGATTTAGCTGAACGCTCAAACATAACACCTTATTCCTACGTCCACATTTTCTTGGCTAAAGTGGCATATGTGGAATCTGGAGGGCATGTTTAATTTTCAATGAGGCAACCTATCTGTCCTAGAGACTGGATTGCTTGTGATGCCAAGTTTACCACTGTACTCATGAGTTACTTCAAAAGGTAGTAACACACTTTATTTTTTCACTTTGGCCTATTTTGTTTCCTTTGTTACCTACCTTGGAGATGTCCTCAGTCAAAATTAAGTCAACACTGTCTATACTGCATTTTGCCAAATGATTATAATGAATTTTCTTAGGGAATAAAGCGTAGAAATTATTGCAGTATGATGACTACCTCCTTAGCTTGATCTTTTGCTACTCGTCCATAAACTATGAGATTATTCAAGAAGAATACCTACCCCAGGTTTAATCAATAGGGTGAACACAGTATCATTATCAGCCCCTCCATCTACATTATATCACACATACAATTACTTTATTCCACTTCATAAAAGAGAATTATAATTTTAATATAATGAACCATCACACACAATGTTCCTTTTAGGGGTCACATTACATATCTCCCATCACCCAGCTTACTGATAATGTAGTCTAAGTAATCTCATGGCACCTTCATTTCAGTCACTTCATTATGTTGGACCAGGTACCTTTGCTTTCTAACTAGTTTTGAACCTCTTCATTCTAGGAATAATTTTGTAGCATTTTTTGCATTGTTAATGTGAAGTTGTTGAACATGCTTTAGTGATTCCTTATTAGCTAGACATGAAATATAGAACATATGTCAAAATAGCAACCTTTTACTTTTCTTGTTTTTCCCGTTGATTCTTTTTGCCAAGATTATCTCATGATGGTTCTGTTCTTCCTGCTCACCTAGCCAGCTTTACTCAGATTACTTTTCTCCGTCTCTTACAGCCACTTTGTTTCTTAAATCTTTTTGTAGCTCATCGTTCTTCCTCATACTGCACTTATTTCATAAACTCTTACTTTTCCTGTTTGTCTCACACCCCACAACTAACAGCAATTCTTCCTCTGTCCATTTATCTTCATACTTATTTCCATAACGTCTCCTTTCATATCTCTGTTTATCTTTTAAGCTACATTTTATTTTTCTGTCTGCAAATTATTACTAAACTCAAAAACACTCCAGTTTGATTATTTTCCCTGCAGCCTGCAGCCATTATGCTATAAATACAGTAATTGTTACTATATGTTATTTCTCTATTCAGTAATTATTTATGTTAATTTCTCAATTGTCTTTTTGTGTTAAAAGCTTATGTTCACTTAAGAAATGTTTAAAAATAATAGTAAAAAAAAACATGCAGATAAACTTATCTATGGATGTTTTTACCCTGCAATTATAAATATACATCATATGTAATTTAAATGTGAAGCCTTTCTCTCTGAGCTTCCTTTGAAAATGGCTTTGCCTAGTCAGACTTTTCCTGGTCAAGAAAGACAAATAAATAAATAAATAAATCTGAAAATAAATAAATCAGTAAATAACAGGAATTAAAAGCATAAAAATTCCATAAAATCCTGGCAGCTACTCTGTATATGAGGGTAAATAAGATAGAAATGTACTGCACTTCCATTTCTATGAATATGGTAAGCATACCCTGCATCCACGCAACTGTTCATCAAAACCTGTTGTCTATAATTGATAGTTTCATCTGTTTCAGCTTTGATTTTCCCTTTTGTCTTTGCAGTGGTAGCCTTAGGACCACCTCAACAGTTGTGGATGGCTTTGCACTAAGGGCGATATGTGGCATGACAAGCAAAAATGACTATACTAGAAAGTACTTTTTACTAAGATTATGTCACATTTATATGGGACTTAATTTAGAATGCATTTAATGTGGTTTTGGTATATATTGCTTTTGCTTCACTGATTAGATTTTTACTTTTCGTACACTGCAGGGAGAAAGTGTACTTCTTTTTATCAACAGTGCAAACCAAAATATGCAAAAAACAAACAATTAAACTAAAAAACAAATGCAAAAGAAGCAGTAGTACCGCAACAACATTTAATATCCACAGATAAGCGCTTTCATCCGTGTAAAATTCAAATGGACTTCAGATGAAAAACTCCAACAAAATTACACTTAAATACATCACCTTAATTGAATAATTTCCCTCCAAAAAACATTCAAATAGAAAACCTACACTTAAAGCCATAAACCCTTATTTAAAACCAAACACTAAAGATAAATGCAAGTAACAGATTATGTTAAGAAGAGCTGTGTTAAAAAATATTATATTGAAAAGTAAATATATGCATCATCGGACACTAAAACTATATATCAAATGCTTGTGTAAAAACTTAAGAATATATATATATATATATATATATATATATATATATATACATATATTGTATATGTTATGTAAGATTAAAATATAAGTAAATATGAAAAAATGAGCAAATGAGAAAGTCATAAATTGAGCAATTTGATATTAAACAAGAAATATATAAAATCATCATTGCAGGGCTTTTAATCTCAATAAACAATATATTGAACTGATGTCATTCAAACCTGGCCATGAACAAGCATCCGACCTCAATTGCCAAATAAGTTCTTTTTTCTCTAAACATAGGCCCAATGGGCCACCCCTAGGGTTAGTTTTGATGCCATCAATGGCCATATAATTAAAGGAATGGTCGGGATGATCCAAAACATGCCTTGCCAGAGCATTAGATTCCTTAGCTTTTCTGATACTATACTCATGTTCATATATCCTATCATGGAACCATCACTCCGTTTTGCCAACATAAAAACACTGGCAAAATGTACATGTTGCCAGATAAACTATATTCCTAGCTTCACAATTAAACTTACTACCCAAATTAAACTTCATTCCTCTAACCATAAATGAATTACCAGTCTGTATCTTAACACAATAAGGACAATGCCCACATTTGGCCATTGTTTTATTAATACTAGTACCCATCCAACTATTATTCATATGTTCAAAAATGCCTTTAAAGCTCAAGCTCTTACGGAAAACTATTTTGGGTTCAATTGATAACTTATCCCTTATCTGCTTATCATTAATTAAAATGTTCCAATTATTGTTAAACACCCATCTAATATATTCATCTAATAATAATCAATACTAAAAGTAGTAACAAAGGCCAGTGTTATGGTGTTTCAATGTTTTCCTGTCTAAGAACTTCAAGGGAGTTATTAACCTGGCCACTGATAAACCCATTTGTTTCAGCAGCCAAGATAGGAGAAAAATGACCCTGCCCTCTTTTATTACTCACTTCAGCCACTAGTTCATTAATCAAATTAAGGGGACAGCCCTTACTTTCAAATATAGACCTCAGAAATTCACCTTCTTTTCTAAACTCATCATCATTTGAAACCATCCTTGCTGCCCTTACCAGCTGCCCCTTCACCACAGATCTATTTTAGTGATAGGGGTGAGAACTGGTAAAGCGCATTAAGGAGTTTAAATATGTCAGTTTATGATATATAGCAGAAGTGTATTTATTATTAACTAAATCCTTTTTCAACAATACATCCAAATAGGCCAACTGGACATTACTATATTCAACAGTGAATTTCAAAAAACTATGTTGTGGAATTAATGTGTTCTAAAAACTGTAGCAACTCATCTAAATCCCCCTTCCAAGCAATACAAATGTCATCAAGGTATCTCGTGTACAGTCTTAATATGGATTTATAAACACTATTTAAAATGACAACAAAAAACCAGGCTTAAATAGTGGGAAGTATACTTGCTGTGTTCAGTTCAAGTCAGTCACAGAAGGTAACCAAATGTTCCACAAAGAGAAACGAAGCTGTAAACTATAAACTGCTTTACTTTGCGAACTCTTAATCCAATAAACAAGAGTCAAAATCACCATAGAGTGTTCATTCGAACCTACTCATCCACTGGGCAATAGCTTGTAGAAAAAACACGCAGCCAGCATGTAAAAATAAATCCAAGCGTCCAGTAGAAACCACGTTTATTAGAATAATTAAAACACAGGGCTAGCACTTTCAACGAATCTTCATCAGGCCACTAACAAACAAACATACTAGCATCCCTTTTATAGCAAAATGCTAAAGTCAACTACTGATGTCACATCCTGTTTGGACATACTGAAGTCAACTCTGATGTCACATCCTGTTATACATAAAATATTTAAAGTGATATCACTTTTGTAGTAAAACGCTACAAACAACTCTGATGCCACATCCTACTACATATAAAATATTATAAAATATTTTAAAAAAGTTTTAAATTATTTAAAATATTTAAAATATGTATGCAAACATTTTGTAGACATATTCTGAAATAACATTTTACCCTGCTTTAACTGCTGCTGCATTTAACATTCAAAATGTTTTAAAATATTTTGAATATCTATGTAACCATCTCATAGACAATCTGCAGCAAATAAAGTGTTTCAAAATTACATACTATTTTCCTATAAATACTGCTACTTATATGCATACTAGTAACAAAAATGGCACGCATATTTAATGAACGATACAATCCCATTTGAGACACTTGTATGTATAAATACATGCTTAAAATAGGGATCAAATTAATAAAGATATTAATATCTACACATGAGCTATTTAGCATAATTATAAATGCACAAAAATAATCATTCAAAAAGCTACATCTAAAACTTGTACAGCGTGTGCTTCTAAATATCATAATATCTGTAACAGCATAAATAATTCAGATCAGACATGTGCACACGCAGAGATGTTAATACAGCTGGATTTATAAACACTATTTAAAATGAACTTCCGTTCCCATTGGGCCATAACCATATAATTCTGCCACATGCTGAGCCCATCGCTACCCCACTAGTTTGTGCATAACAGTTACCCTCAAAATAAGTAAAATTGTTAGAAAGGACCACATCAAATAGTGTCTCATATAAATACAATTTCACTTGAGGCCCTTAGCTAATAAAAATTCTACTATCCACTGTACACCTAAAACCTTGGATATCACCGTGTAAAGTTCCTTCACATCAATAGCCACCAATATATTGTCCTTATGAAATTCTAAATCATTAATAGTGTGCAAGAACTCCCAGGAATCTTTGCATATTTGTACTTCATCTTGTAAAAAAAATTTCAATTCAATGTCCAAACATTTAGCACAACCTGATGTTAAACTGTTTCTTCCATCAACTATCAGTAAAATTCAGCAGAACGTTGAAAGGTTGGTGAATTGTAACAATACCTATTTTCCACAATTTTTAGTATTTTGTTTCTCTCAGCCAATCATTCAATCTCTTAGGTTAGGGGATAACTGATATGATAGAGAAGCATCTCTTTGGAGGATAAGCTGGTGAACTCCACCTGAATTTATGAACAACATCTCCTTGGCATGAAGGCTAGATTTAGCCTGTGGAATTTCTCAAGTAGCAAGACTAACAATACTGCCTGCTGTCAGTTTGAGTAGTCTTGTTAGTTCTTTTTTCCTTCCTCTTTAAGAACCAGAAAGAGGATTACAATGATTATTGTAAAAAGAAGTAAAACAAGTATAAATAGGAAAACATGTAGTAACAACTGGGCAACATTGGTCTTAATTTGAAATGTAAAATAAAAACAAAGGTGTCAATTGACACACAAACTAAAATAAAATGAAAGTAAATATTAAAGCCACAGGAAGCAAACAAATACTAAACCTGGTCGATTTCTTTGAAACAGTCACCAAGGCCATTGACGAGGGGAAGGTGGTCCACACAGCCTACCTGGACCTCGCAAAAGCCTTCGATACAATACCCCACTCGGGCATTATAGATAAGCTCATCAGCTTAAATATAAATCCCTATGTCACTAGATGGGTTGCAAACTGGCTCAAGGACAGAACCTACATGGTTAGAATTGCTGGAGCCATGTCAGACTCCAAACCAGTTACAAGTGGCATCCCACAAGGCTCAGTCCTGGGACCTCTCTTGTTCGGTATATATTTCTTAGAGGTACAGGCCAACATGAAGGACTGTGGCTGACCAAGTTCGCAGATGACTGTAAACTGGATGCCATAATTGACTCTCCAGCCGACACAAGCATCCTCCAAAAGGGCCTCATAGAAACAGACAACTGGTGCCAGAGCCATGGCCTCAAGCTAAATGCCAAAAAGTGTATAGTCATCCCCTTTGGCAAAAACAAAGTGCCCACAAATTACCACATAGGTGGTAATCCATTAAGTACAGAAGAAGTAATTAGGGACCTGGGGACCCAAGTTGATAACAATCTCTCATTTGACAGCCACGTGGCCAAAGTGGTTAGAAAAACATTTTATATAACCCACCTAATCATGAAGGGATTCACATCTAGATCAGGGGAGGTCATCGTGCCTCTTTACTCATCCCTCATCAGGCCCATAATTGAGTACAATGCTCCTTTTGGGATGTACCTTACCAGACACCTGCAGCAACTGGAAAGACCCCAAAAGTACCTCACCAAGAGGATCAAAGGGCTCAAACAGATGCCATATGCTGCCCGGTTAAAGAAACTCCAGCTCTACTCAGTGGCATACCGCCTGCTCAGAGGCGATCTGTGCCTGACGTATAAAGCCATGTCCAATCCGGAATTAATGGACATGCTGCACCTCAGAAAATCCAAATCCCATCAAGCTATGCGCTCGAGAGACTTGAATCTCAGCACTGAAATAAATAGGACATGCTGGAGGGACAGATTCATAACCCAGAGACTCCCTTCACTCTGGAATAAAATCCCAGTCCAGGTTAGGCAGAGTCCCTCATTGACTCTCTTCAAGAGGAATCTTGATGAGTGGATGGGAGATCGTAGGTTTACCCCGGGTATCACTTCTGTGTCACTGTTAGACAGAGGCACAGTATACTAACCTCGAAAAAGGGCATAGCAAAATTAATTTAAAATGGGTGGCAAAAGCCAAACACACTCTGGCTAGGCTTATAAATGCCCTAGGGCAGATAGCCTAGTATGAACCTAGGAACCTATTAACCTAAAAAATGTGTTTACTAGCACAACAGACTTAGTGCTTTCACCTTACATATATCAGGCTTCTTCAGAGTCAACTACAATACATCTAGCATTCTCCTTAAGTAACCCAGTGTAAAATGTGCATCCAATTAAATACTTCATCTCATTTAAAGACATACAACACAATCCAATGCATTTAAATGTTCATTTGTATATAACAAACCAAAAAAAAAATTGTTGTTGTACAAATTCAACATGTGCAATTGAGCAAACTAGGCAATAATTGTTTTCTTTTTTCTATAAAACCAAAGCCCTTTGCTTTAGTATTGGTATCAGTGAAATAGCATCATTAAGTCCTGGAGCTCCTGTGGCATTTAGTCTAAGTTGCCATTTTACCTCTCTTGACTCAACTTCCACTTTTTCATCTCCCCTATTTTCTTTCTGCACCATTCTATCTATCACAAAAAAAAAGATTTTTTTAAACTCAATGCATGTAACAGGACCTACATGAGAATTGAGTTTTTCCTGTCTGATGCTTTTTTCCAAGGGGTTATTGATCAGAATAACTTGAAATTTCTCACAGTGGAGAAACCTATAACACCTAAGATTTTCAGCATCCATAAAATCCACAAAAAACTATAAAATCCACCCTTTAGACCTATAGTATCAGTAAAGTAGGGCCAGTGGTCAGGGATGCCGAACATATTGTTAAGGACTGCTGGAACTGTCTTGAAAGACTGAAATAAAGCAGGGAAGTAGACTATTCATTCTTGACAATAGATGTCATAAATTTATTCTCTGTTATTCCAAATGATAGTGGGCTTGATATGTTTCAGGACAGTTTATTGAAAAGTGAGAAGGTTGACAAGACCAAAGTCAATTTTTTGGTGGAAATCATGGAAATTGTTCTGAGAAACAATTTCCTTGTCTTTGAAGGGGTGTTATTCCACCAGTTATCAGGTGTGGCTATGGGGGCAAAACGTGCCCCCATATTTGCCAACCTGGTATTACTGGAATGGGAAAGAAAACACATTTTTGACACCAGCTAGATGAAGAAAATCAAAATCTATAACACCAAAACAAAATGGAGGAAAGAGTGCCCAAAAAGACAAGTAAACCAAAAGCAACACAATCCTGGCACTTGAAGGAGGTAGAAAATAAATTTCTTTACCACAGCAAAATGTGGAACCAACAGCTTTATTGCATAAACGCAATTACACCACAATAGCGTTTTCGTCTTCTGTTATACTTCCTCAGATGCAAAACAGATTTAACAAGCTGTGTCTTCCTTTTATACCACCCATAACACATACAATTGTTTAATCAACCAATAAAAACATTCCATTCCTTAAAGTGAAATACAATGCATTTAAAATTCATTTGGCAAATATATACTAATGTCACCTAATCTGTTGCATTAAACTTGATACAACATATGCACCCCAACAACAGATACAATTCAAATATATCAAATATATAAATATATAAATATATATATATATATATATATATATATATATATATATATGTGTGTGTGTGTGTGCGTGTATATTAAAAATATATACATTAAAAAATGAATGAATCAGTAGGTATATACATGTGTGAAAAGTGTGGGTTAAATGTACATGGTATGTATAAAAATAAACATCCTAACTATACCAGTAAATGTTTCAAAACTTTAACCTGTTGTTTTCACTGGTAAAATATTTTCCTTACAATTTATTTATAATTTAGCAGCTCTTGTCTTTAAAATTGGTACTATGGATAGATGTTCATTAATTCCTGGGTACTTATTGGCCTCCAACACCAACTGCCAAAAAAGCTCCCTCACTTCTATTCTTGTTTCCCATGCACCACCCCTAGGGTCAGGGACTATCTTTTCTGAAACAAAAAATGTCCACTTGGAATTTTTGCAATCAATATATAATAATATCAATATAAGTGTGCTTATATAATGCATTATTATAATCCTGTGTCCTTACAGCATTCATATGTTCATACACCCTCCTCTTTAGTTTATGTGTGGTCTTGCCCACATAAAATGCCCCACATATTTTACATAGGGCAAGGTATACAGCCCCCTTGCTATTACAATTAGCATAGGTATCAACTTCAATAATCCTCCCTCTCTCCACAATATACACTTTATTTTTGGTTAATAATATAGGGACTCTGTGGGCAAGAACCTCACTTGTAAGTTCCTTTCTTTCTTTGACTAATAACCTTCTTTTCTTGCTCCAAAATGTCCTTAAGTTTCCTTCCTTTCATATAAATAAATTTCAAAGGGGCCTTGAACAATGCTTACAAATCAGAGTATCCACTAAACTTATCCCAGTGTTCTGTTATAATACCTCTAATAGCTGGTGTGTCTGTACAATATTGTAGGACAAAATTCCCAATTCCAAAATTATCAGAGGGAAGGGGGAACACAGAATATCTGGTTGACCCTTTAGAATTCCCGGAGATAAGGAGATCCGAGAGATTGAGGCAAAAATCTCCCATTCAGTATTATCAGAGGGGACCCACCACCAGGAGGGAGTAACAAGGGATTTAAATGGTGGAGACGAGAATTTGTTAAAGAATAAATTTCTGTAGTAGGTGCATGTCACACCCTGGATAATTTTAATATTTTTAATTATAGTTCCTTGGAAATACGGGTAGATCATTTTGGACTATTTTCCAAGGGGTTTACATTTATTCCCAGTACCAGGGGTAGGATAGTGGACACCCTAATAAATTTGAAAGTGTTCCTGGGGAAGAAGAATTCGGAAATAATATATCAAGGACAGCAAGGAAACAAAGATAATAATCCAAGGAAAGAGGTGAAGAAAACTAGTACATATAACCCCCGCTACACCCACAATTAAGAAACTTAGAGTTCCAAATGGAAAAAGATCTTAGACAGAGCATGAACCGAAAGCGGGGTATAAAGTTAAATCTTACTCATGAAGAAAACACACTATTAGCCGAATTTAAGGATAATAAATACATAAAGGTTATGCAGCCTGATAAGGGTGGGGATGTGGTCATTATGGATAGTGTTTTGTATTCTAGGAAAATGTTAAATATTTTGAATGATATTTCTAGATATGTTAGAGTAACCAAAAATGAAATTAATATTGCTTATAACAAAATAGACTTTGTATTGAAAGAGATGTTACAAGACCAACTAATTAGTTTGGACATCTTTAATTACTTAAGGATGGAGAAACCTGGAGTACCCATGATCTTCGGAATTCCCAAGGTCCATAAAAATGTGGAGGATCCACCTTTGAGACCTATAGTGGCTGCTAGAGGGGCTAAAACCTACCCTTTAGCTACATTTTTAGATTTAAAATTAAAGAACATTTGGACCACTGCAGGAGGTATTTTAAAGGATTCTTGGGATTTCCTGAGAAATATTAAGAAGGAAATATATAGAGACAACATTATATTTGTTGCACTGGATATACAGGACCTATTCAATGTGATACCCCACCAAATTGGTTTAGAGTGGTTTGAGGAAGCACTACATGCAAATGGAAATTGTAAACAGGATGAGTTTTTGGTATACCTGGAGCTTATGGAACTAGTTTTAAAACATATTTTTTTTGTTTTTTGAAGGGGAGTTTTATAAACAAACACAAGGTGTGGCTATGGGTGCTTGCTGTGCCCCTACATATGCCAACATAGTACTTATGATATGGGAAGAAAAATATGTATTTACTTCCCAATATGCTCAATATTGGAACTTTTACAAACATTACCTAGATGACATTTGTATTTTTTGGACGGGAACAGAAGCCTTATTGATAGAATTTAGAGATTACCTTAACCAAACCACTGAATTTTTAAAATTCACGCATCATATTAGTTATGGGGACATGAACTTTCTAGACATTACCTTACAGAAGCTTCCAGAAAAGCAATATTTTAAGTCTATGGTATATAGGAAAGGGACATTTTCCAATTCCTATTTACACTTTTCAAGTTCCCACCCCTTTGCACAAAAAAGGAGTATTGTAAAGGGGCAGTTTATACGTTGTTCCAGAATGACCTCTTGTGATACAGATTTTGAAATAGAAATTAATAAATTAAAGGCTATGTTTATAGAAAGACAATATCCATTTGACCTTATTGAGCAAACAGTGGCTGAGGTAAGGTGATGTAGATTAGGTAGGTTTTGTCCTATCCTGGGGTTGAATCTGGAGGACAATCAGGGTGTGAACCATGTTATGGTATCAACACAGTTAGAACACCAAGAACAACAGGGTGGAAAGAACACGAAGGAAATGGAAAATCACCCAGTGGGGAATTCTGTCCTACAATATTGTACAGACACACCAGCTATTAGAGGTACTATAACAGAACACTGGAATAAGTTTAGTGGATACTCTGATTTGGAAGCATTGTTCAAGGCCCCTTTGACATTTAGTTATAAGAAAGGAAGGAACCTTAAGGACATTTTGGAGCAAGAAAAGAAGGTTATTAGTCAAAGGAAGAAAGGAACGTACAAGTGTGGTTCTTGCCCACAGTGTCCCTATATTATTAACCAAAATAAAGTGTATATTGTGGAGAGAGGGAGTATTATTGAAGTTGATACCTATGCTAATTGTAATAGCGAGGGTGTTGTATACCTTGCCCTATGTAAAATATGTGGGGCATTTTATGTGGGCAAGACCACACGTAAACTAAAGAGGAGGGTGTATGAACATATGAATGCTGTAAGGACACAGGATTATAATAATGCATTATATAAGCACACATTGGATTGCAAAAATTCCAAGAGGACATTTTTGTTGTAGAAAAGATAGTCCCTGACCCTAGGGGTGGTGCATGGGAAACAAGAATAGAAGTGAGGGAGTTTTTTTGGCAGTTGGGATTGGAGGCCAATAAGTACGCAGGAATTAATGAACATCTATCCATAATACCAATTTTAAAGACAAGAGCTGCTAAATTATAAATAAATTGTAAGGAAAATATTTTACCAGTGAAAACAACAGGTTAAAGTTTTGTAATATTTACTGGCATAGTCAGGATGTTTATTTTGATACATACCCTGTACATTTAACCCACACTTTTCACACATGTATATACCTACTCATTCATTAATTTTTTAATGTATATATTTTTAATATTCATATATATATATATATATATATATATATATATATATATGTATATATATATATATATATATATTTATATATTTGATATATTTGAATTTTATCTGTTGTTGGGGTGCATATGTTGTATTAAGTTTAATGCAACAGATTAGGTTGCATTAGTATATATTTGCCAATATGAATTTTAAATGCATTGTATTTCACTTTATGGAATGGAATGTTTTTATTGGTTGATTAAACAATTGTATGTGCTATGGGTGGTATAAAAGGAAGACACAGCTTGTTAAATCTGTTTTGTATCTGAGGAAGTATAACAGAAGACGAAAACGCTATTGTGGTGTAATCGCGTTTATGCAATAAAGATTTTGGTTCCACATTTCGCTGTGGTAAAGAAATGTATTTTCTACCTCCTTCGAGTGTCAAAATTTATAACAGATTCTTGGACAACATCCTAATTATATGGCAAGGTAATGAATAGGAAGTCATAGAATTTGTGGAGTATTTGAATTCCAAAACTTCATTTTTGAAGTTTACTAGTAGATGGGGTCCTAAAGAAATAGACGTCCTTGATATACATCTTTGGGTCAATGAAGAGGATGACAAGCTTCGTAGCACTATTTTTAGGAAATAACTCTTTCATCCACAGCACCAGAGAAGACGTATAATAAAGGTACAGATGGTGAGGTATTCTTGGCTCATCAGTGATGAGAAAACTTTTGACAATGAACTATACATTTTTATAGGTTTGCTTTTGGAGAGGGGGTACCCACTAAAGATTTTGACTAAAATGAATCGTGAAATAAAAGAAAAGAGGCATGCATTATACCCACCAATATTACAAAAGGGAGGGGGTTACAAGAAGTTGCTTACAAAAGCAGGGAAGGGGATCCCATTATGCTGCGGTACAACAACTTCACCCCGGCTTTAGTTAACATAATTTATAAAAGTTGGGACTTGTGTTTTGAACAAGAAACAAAGGTGAAACGTGGGCACAAGCCCTTGGTGGCCTATAGCAGGGGTAGAAATTTAAAGAATATCTTGGCAGGGCACAGAAACTGAGAAAGAATAAAGCAATACAGGTCACTAATGTTTAAATGTGGGACTTGTAGGTTTTGCACATTCATTAATGATGGCCCGTATGTATCAGTAACTAGTTCAAACTTGACTTTAAAATGTCCTGGTAAATGTAATTGCAACTCTACCAGCATAGTTTATCTAGCAACCTGTACTTCCTGTCTTGGATTTTACATAGGTAAAACCACATGTAGACTCAGGGATAGAATAAATGAGCACCTTAGAGCCATTTAAAACAAAGATGTGCATAATGCCTTCTATTTTCACAGTGTTACATGCATTTAGTTTAAAAATTTCATTTTTTTTGTGATAGAGTGGTGCAGAAAGAAAATGGGGCAGATGAAAAATTGGAGGTTGAGGCAAGAGAGGTAAAATGGCAACTTAGACTAAATGCCACAGGAGCTCCAGGACTTGATGCTATTTCACTGATACCAATACTAAAGCAAAGGGCTTTGGTTGTATAGAAAATAGAAAACAAGTATTGCCTAGTTTGCTCAATTGCACATGTTGAATTTGTACAGCAACAACTTTTTTTTAAAAACATGTTTTATATATGAATTCTCTGTAAAACGTTGGTTTGTTATATACAAATGAACATTTAAATGTATTGAATTGTGTTGTATGTCTTTAAATGAGATGAAGTATTTAATCGGATGCATATTTTACACTGGGTTACTTAAGGAGAGAGCTAGATGTATTGTAATTGACTCTGAAGAAGTCTGTTATATGTAAGGTGAAAGTGCTAAGTCTGTTGTGCTATCGAACAAGATTTTTAGTATCTGTTTGATTCCTGTGGCTGGAATATCTACTTTAATTTTATTTTAATTTGAAATGTAGTCTAGAAGAGAGCAACAAATGAGTTTATAAACTGAATGGCTTAGTTATCACTTGCATGAACAGCAGTATAAACTAATATTATCGCTTATTAACGGTACAAGATACTATAAATACTATAGTGATCGGTTTACAAGGGAAAAGATGGCTGTGGTTTTATGCAAGCCTTGCTGTGCTTAATTCAGCACTACTTTAAGGTTATGTAGCTTTCAATTCAGTGACCAAAGTGTACGTGCATTGTGTGTGTGTGTGTGTGTGTGTGTGTGTGTGTGTGTGTGTGTGTGTGTGTGTGTGTGTGTGTGTGTGTGTGTGTGTGTGTGTGTGTGTGCGTGTGTGCGTGTGTGTGTCTTTCAGTTTATTATTTAGGAGAGATATGTGAAGGGGAGTCTGAGACATAAAGTTAGTTCTGAGAGGAGAGAAAGGGATTAAGATCTATAGTAAAGCTTTGTTAATACACTGTTGGATATTCATTTTCAGAATATTATCTCTGAACTCATAAAGTATAACTTTATATAAAGATCTAGGTGAAGAAATGTAATGGAAAGGTGAGCAAATGTCGCTCATTATATTTTATTAACTGGACGTTTGTTAATTGTCACTCATTTCATGTGCTGAGATCCACAAACAGCATTTAATATTTTTAACATTCCATTACATTTATTTACAGGTTAACAGTGCATTTATTTCAAGTGTGTTTCAGCTAAGAATTCCTCTGTGTCTGGTGTGTTTTTTTTTCACCTTAACCAATCAAAGGTGCTGTCTGGCAAGATTGGAAATGTAACATCAGTTAATGTACATGAGCTGGTTTATAAATGAAGAAGCACACAGTTCTTATACAAAATAGGCAGTCTATAGGACAGCATATGCAGATCAAGAACCATCAAAGCAAACTGGTATACAAATGAACATTAAAATAATGCACCACAAATAAAGGCATTTCACTATTACTAGTAAGGATATAATGAATAGTAATGTGGAGGAGCCATGTCCTGAGTGAGAAAATGAAAAGAAAATTGATGTCATTTCCTTCCTCAGTAACAATCTCTGTTCCTGTTTCTGTTTAAGAGAAGTGGTGTATGTTACTTTCCTGCTTTTATTTTAAAGGATCTGTAATCAAGTGTTGAACCTCCCTACAGTGTAATTAAATATGATAGCTAACCATATAAGGTCATGCAGCAAAAATAAATATAATTCTTTGGAGGGACTGCAGCTCCATGGACATCCTGAACCCAATCTATGTCTTTTTCTTTCTCTTTCTGTATATAAAATAGGGTGAACGATTTTCTCTTGCTTATTATTTTGCTTTTACTTCTTGCTATATTAGATATTTAAGATAATGTTGTTGCATGTCACTATGAAATTATATATAGGGACATACAAAACAAAAATGTGTATTATTTTCTTGCTTATGTTTGGCTTTATGGCTTTATTTCCACTACTGGGCATCACAGAGCAGCGCTTGCCAGATAATCAAGACAATGCCAGTGTATGTCACTTCCTCATTAAGCAGCACATTCAATGACATTTGCAGTAAAATAAATGAAGTATCCCTCCTACTTATGTTTTACTATAACCCCTCACTGTCAAGCATTGCAGAGGTGTTCAAGGCCATTCTCCAATGTGTTGCTTTCCTATTAAATATTGCACACAATGATATTTTTTCACTTGGCTAATCCCACCCCATAAATGACACACTTAACAAATCTCATGACATTGCAATAAGCTTTATTACAACATGATAACACTAATAACAGCCATCTTTATTACAAATAAGAAAACAAGTCAATATTATTATACCATATAACAAATGGGCGCATAATTGACCACTTACCTCATCCTGGAACACTTTGAAAACTTCACCATCATCTTCTCTTTGCAGTAATTAAAGAGCATGTTAAACAGCTCACCTTAAGCTTACTAACAGTGTCCCACTGCTCATTAACCAAAATTTAACTGGATGGCGCAGTTGTGCAGCAGTAGTTTTGCCATTTACAGCAAGAGGTTCTCCATTTCAATTCTCAGCTGGGGTTCCTTCTGTGCAGAGTCTGCATGTCCTCCCTGCATTCATGTGAGTTTCCTCTGGCTGCTCCAGTCTCCTACCACATTACAAAAACATGCGTCTGAATTGTTTCTCCCTAGGCCTCTGCTGAAAATTGGCTTTGTTCCAAGTCGGACTTTCCCGGTAAACAAATGTTAAATAAAAATAACTCCATTAGTCAGTGTAACACTCTTCATCTGAACCAATAAGAATGCCAACTGACACATGGGGGGGATCCCACCCCTTGCCCTACTACTTGGACCCTTCTTCCACTCACCAGAATGCTCCACAGCCTGCTCCCCATCCAAAACTGAACCACTATCTTTTTCAAATAACTCATACAAAAACAAAGACATCTGCAGATTGAAACTGTCTAAACAAAATCACTAAGGTGTATCTCCTCACCATGAATCCAGGTCGGGTCCCTGTCCACAGAATCTTAGTGCTCCATCACAAAAAATCTTAAGCATCACTCAGTCTAGACAATCTATGGTTAAAGAGCCTCCTAGTCACTTCCTTTGCCTTAAACCTATCAGACCTCTCTATATCACTCGCAGAATTATGTCTAACCAAACAGCCTTATACTGAGGAAACCAGTGCAGATCAACTTACAAATCTGTCAGCTAACAAGTAAGCATCCTCCTTTTAGGTATATACCCAATGTCATTATCACCCAAATGTATAACTATCCCAACTGGATTAACAAACTGCAGACTTACATCTTCCAATGTTGGTAACAATTAGTACCACTACATACCTTGACTACCATGCCAAATAACCTGCCAATGTACTGGATCCAGGCCCAAATTCACACCATCAGGATACACCTCTGCCATTGTAAATGGTCACTAAATAAAATAGTTACCCAGTGCAACTAGCAGCTGCAATTAACCACCAAAATACCTATATATACTACTGAATTTAAGTAAAAAAATGCTCTAGATTGCCATCTCCCTGCTGTCTTGATCACCTCAAGAGATGAACCCTGTCTGCGAAATCTCAGTGCTCCATCACAAAAAAAAAGCCAAACAGACCAGGCCATATTGGTTTAGGCCTACATTTCTCAGACATATCAGATACCATTGCAATCTAAAAGAATGGGTGACATAATTACCCGCTGGCACCCCAGTACCCAAATGAGAATTTCCTAGTGTCCACTCTTCTCCTCTTCTCATCTTGGGAAAACTAAACATCCTGCCACTTACCACACGTCTTCCACCATTCTCCAGCCCAGGCCATGGGACATAATAAATGCACTCCACTCCTCTCCTTGGCAACATCACCTGCTCATCCACTCCAAACTGGTCATTTTTTTTTAAACCTTAGCCAAATCAGTACCCAGGATGAAGTGATACTGAGATTTTCCCACTTCAGTTGACCTAACAATTCACTAATCTGAAATGCTCCCACATATATGTAAACTGCCAAAGTGGCTCACAACACATAATCAGACTAAAAAGATACTCTGTTAAATTGCTGGAGAAACTCCAGGCAAATAGACATGTCTTCCTTGACTACATACCCTCATCCAATGATGTTACCACCTTACATCCCAAACAAACTGGCCACAGCTCTCATAACTGTATACTTTGGCCCTACTGCTCTGCATGCAGAGTTTAATAAACTTAACACCTCCATCGCTTCCTTCATTGTCATCTTATTCCTAACCAACACTGACTCCACTCTATGTCTCAGTTTTTCTACCATGTCATACAGCAGTTTGAACATTTTCAAATTCATCAATCCAAGAAAGGCTAGCATCTTAGCTGGACCTTCTGCTTTGTTCTTCTCTAACATTACCTAGAAATCCACACACATTTCCTCAAAAACCCACATTCCCTTGACCAATAATTCCTTACCTTCCCCACCCAGCAAAAACATGCAAATAATGCCTCACCCTCATATCAACTACCCTCTGTTGCCATGCCCAGTGTAATGATGTGCTGAACCTTTCAAAAGTGGCACATGCGACCACACAACCCATGGACACGGACTTGTCAAAGTAAAACTTCCCATTGGGATGCATGCCTAAAAAATGTCAATCCTGCTTCCTCACTAGTAATAACCTAAAGGCTGATTCAATATCTGACTTAGCCAACCAAGGATCTCTAAATGTTCTGATCACTCTCACTACTTCATCCAGAGATGAATACTGTACCTTAACATCAGATCCATCAATATAGGTACTGACCAAATCACCATCCAGGAAAGATAAATGATGAATTAACCTAATTCCCCTGGTGATTTATTGGGCACCAAACCCAAAAGAGATATATAGTATTCTTTAAATGGTGGGAAATAACATCCTACCTGCAGCCAACTCCTTATCCAATAACTTCTGGGCTACTTCCTCTTTACCTACTGCCAACTTTAAATTTTTACAACAGATGTGATGTGATTAGCCCACCATCTATTTCACCTCAAATCTATGTCAGACCCCCCCCCCACACACACACACACACACACACACACACACACACACCAGCTCCAGAGATGCCTCCTTATTGGGATAGCTCTGAAACTGCTGATCTAACTGATTCATATCAAAGCAGAATGCACCAGCATTCCAAATGGTACCACCTCAAAATGGGCTCCTTTCCCTGATGCCCCTGTGCTCCCTCTCCCTCTAGTTTTGACTTCCACAGTCTTGCCTGACCCATATGCATCTACCCTCATCCCACTCAAACCTGCACCAACATTTGGTGGCAGAATTTTGACCTGAACAATGAAAATAGAGGTACAGAAACCTATATATTGGCCATGAACACATACCTGCCTTGAAAGCCCAGCATGTCTTCACTTGGCTTCATATGCCATTTGACTGCTCTTTAACTGCACTACTAACCTATCCAGCATGGTCTCTTTCCTTTATCAGGATGCCTGTGCCCCCAAACCAAAGACATATCCATAGCCTTTTTTTATGAAAATGTTAGTCTTACTGTAGACAGACATTACATCCCCTAAGCGTCTATGCTCCTCTCCCCATTAAAAAATAAGATAATGGCAATGTCTGTTGGGGGTTCTTCTCAAGGACAACAACTATGAATTAAACAACCCCCAAACCCAATTGTCCCAAGTCCTTAGTCTGAAGCTTCCTGCACCTTTCATACCCAAAATAGCTAAGGCTGCCATAAGATCCTTGATCCCTGGTGATTCAGCCTCCACCACCCACTGCAGAGCATCTGCATTGATGAGACCAAAAACTCTGACACATTCTCCCTACCAAGTCTTCTGCTTTACAACCTGCAAAATGTGCACCATAATCATAGGACTGTTTTGCCAACTGCCCCATTTTGCTGAACAGAATATACAGCACCTGATGACATTGGAAAGTCCTGATGTCCTCCAGAAGGGCTCCCAACAACTGCTAAACCTCACACAGAGCTTCAGTGCCCTCTCCAACTGTCCTCAAGTGCTCTTGGACCCCAACAAACTCTGCCATGTGCACCCATCTTCAGAATTCAAATCATGTACCAATGTAAGTAAGTGAGTTTCCAACAACATACTTCTCAAATCCCCTTTCCCCTCAAACTTATTAATATCAGTATCTATAGATTACTACTGAGGCATTGAGAGTACTTTAAGTGAGACTCCAATGCCCACTTCCAACCTTGTCTTGTGGCTCTTCACAATGTTACCTAGCTGCATCTCTTCAACCACTTTTGCATCATTTGGCCATAGACTTGGAGACCTCCATATCTTGATAATCTACCCTACTTTGTCAATTCTGTCAAGCTCTACTCATTACAACCTGGACAGTCTCCTGTGGCACATGGCCTGGCACCCACACCCTCTAGAATAACACATATGCCTATGACACCAGTTCTTGCCATTTCATCAGTAAGTCCTCTCCTTGAGGCATCCTGCACAAAGAAACACAGGAATGCATTAGTCAGCCGGACACTCTTACATGGTATGTTTCTCTCTTCCCTGAGTCCCTTAACTTTCCACCTAAGGACACACTTCATGCATCATCACTACAGTCTAAGATCTAACACTGAGTCCTGTCATACTTCTTGTTTTTTTTAATAAAGTGACTGACCAATTTAACATCCCAACAGGATCATACCAGCCCAAAAAACAGAAACAACATGCTAACCATCTGCAGTCTAAACACTAATAACTGTTTCTTCATTCACTACTGTTTTTTTTTTTATAACACCAAACCAGCACAGAGATCCAAGTCTATGCAACAATGAAGGCCAACTCTCCACAGAGTCAAGACAATTTCAGAAAGTAAGAGAAATAATACATTTTAAATATTAAGTATTGTACAATTGAATTATTCCCAAAGTAAGCAAATGGGAGAATCAAACTGTAGCATTAATCCTCACAGCTAAACTACCAGACAGTGACTATTGACAAGGTGTGAGCAAATGAAGTCTATACTCCAACTTTCATCATTACACCTACATGTACCCAAACCTGCTTATTGCTAAAATCAAACTCTGTACCCAAGACTGTAAGGTAAAGACCTTAACTATTATACCATCCCTGCCTTACCTTTTCTCCCAAAGAGAACATCAACTGCCTACGTGGCAGATGCAATACGCTCAACCTTCCAAGTGATTTGCAAACAGTGCTCATATACCACATTCTAATTTCCTTATATTTTTAAAATGAAATAATATAGCTAAGAAAATTGCACTAGGGTTGTGCAATATTTAAGTTAAATAACGACTAGCCAAGTGAACAGCTAGGTAAATATTAATGGAGTCCCACCTGCTCTGGCCCATTCCTGTCACAATTCACATAACACAATCCTGAAACAACCAAACAGCCTGGAGCTCCCCAGTTGCATTCACAATTAAATCCTGCCACTTAATCTAAATTGCAGCCAGATCAATTGACTCCTTTAACATAAGCTGCGTGCTCACAACAATGCCCATAACAGCAACTGTCCTAACCTTACAACTCATCTTCTATCAAAGCAGTCTAAAGTTAGCCTGAGCAATATACTAGGCAGATTGAATATCACCTGGCTACAATGATGTCCGACCACTTGTACTGACAAATTTGTCTACTACACAAATCCTATTTGCAGGCATATAAAATGTCTGAAATGCTTTTCAGTGAAAAGAACTAGCTTCATTGCTACTGCTCACCTCACTGTTATACTTTGCAAAGAATCATTATGCGAACATAATACTTACTGTATATGTATTTTACCCAGTGTGACTTTGTCCCACCATTACCATCTGTTACAACTAATTTAACTCAACCAGTTCTCTGCATGCCAATATTATATGCTAACATTTTTTTTTTTTATCTGAAATCTTGCTAGAATCCATTTCTGTCTAATGTTGATTGCAAATGCAGTACAAGTGGTTGACTGTTTATAAAGACATTTCCTACTTCCACCATTATCTTTCATTCATTCCCTGTAAGCTAGTATTAAACATTGACAAGTGTTTTTTTTTTCTGAAATCTTGTTAGAATGCAGTTCTGGCTAGTGTTTTATATAGGATACTGTTTATAGAAATATATTTTAGATCTATAAACCTCTATTTAAGTTTGTTTCTGAAATTGATTATGAGCTACACAAACCTTTCTGTATTGTTTGTATTATCCATTCCTAGAAGTGAGATGTATACATTTTATCAGTTTTATAGCAAATGAACACAATCTTTCCCAGTTTCATTCAGTTTTAGTTTTACCAAGCTGTTTTATTGCTGTCATATGAAGCAGTTTTTTATGCCTATATAAATCTGTCCGTGTGTGTGTGTGTGTGTGTGTGTGTGTGTGTGTGTGTGTGTGTGTGTGTGTGTGTGTGTGTGTGTGTGTGTGTGTCTTGCTATACAGTTTAAATGAGATAATTCAAAATCTATCACTCTACTCCACACTTTTAGGTAGATTTTGTCTCATAGGTTGTTCTATCTCCCTAAAAATATTTTTTTAGGAACAATGTGATTTTTTTTAATGTAGTCCATGAAAATCCCTTGAAGGAGTTATACTGTATGTAGAAGCCAGTCAGACACATTTGCCAAGAGAACAAATAA
>NC_056726.1:1956233643-1956251143 GCF_019279795.1 Protopterus annectens
TTTGCATATAAAGTTATCCTTCCAACTTTATATATTTAAAAAATCAGGACATTAAAATGCAATATAGATAAAAAAGTAAAGCATGTAATATATCAATAGCTTAATTATCTTATTAACTTGGACACATTAATGACTTTCATGGATTCTGTATACTGGACCCTGTTGGACAAATATTCATTTATTTCAAAATATATTTTGCTTTATTTTGCTCCAGTAACTGTCTAATATAGCAAAGAATATTAGTGGCCCATTGATGCTCTTTATAATACAACCTATTTAGATGTTGCTAAATTGCCTGCAAGCACTGTGATGTAATGTATTGCTGCTCCTTTTAACACATTAGCATTAGAACTTCTCAAATATGTACTTCTTTTCACCTGTCTACACTAAATATTATCAATGCAGAGCCTTCCATCCTATTACTTTAGAGAAGCATTTACATGGTTAGTTTCCCAGCATTAAATTATGGTGATCTGGGTGTTCATACAATTAACTTTTTGGCAACCTCGTCTCAATGTTTTGTCGTTCGATGAACTGGCCATTTGGTAAATAGAAGTAGACCCATATATATATATATATATATATATATATATATATATATATATATATATAAAACTTAAAAAAAATATATATTGAATGCCACTTCGTCAGCACTCACAATATCAAAGCCGTACTTCATCGACTCACCAGAACTACAAAGACTTTCACACGGTAAGTATCTGTTTCTTCAGGACATTCAGTTGTGCACTTTTCCCAATGTAGTGCAATCTCGGAGTTGGTATGTTTAGTTAGGGGGGGTTGGGCTAGGGATGCTGTGGTTTAGGTTTATTATTTACTTGGGTAAGTGTTTACTTACTGTGGGAAAGACCATGGAGTCAATGAAGTGCGGCTTTAATATTGTGAGCATCGGCAAAGTGACATTTGATGTTTTGGCATTTTGACAAAATACGGTAAGTCCATATACATATATATATATATATATATATATATATATATATATATATATATATATGTATGTATATATACACACACACACACACACACACACACACACACACACACACACACACACACACACACACCAAACCTAGTGACACAACCACCATAGTTAATCACCTCAGTAAAATTTTGGAGTTACAGATGGTGAATTATGAAGAAAATGTATTGGATAGTCAAATGGGGTTGTATGACATTGCCCTTGGTGGTGCCATGCCATCTGTCCACCCCTAATATTTCATGCCCTTCATGGCACTGGCATTGTGGACCTCTAGCACTGCAGGCAGGCGCTGGTTAGGATGTGTTGCCCTTACATGCAGGCCTGTGGGAGGCTTGGAGTGCCTGCCCCAATGGATAACAAGGTAAGTGCGTATTTTTGAATGCAAGCTTTCAGTAACCAGTGGAGGACACAGTGGATGCATATCATGCATCTGCTGCAAGGATACTCAACAAGTTTGTCAATGTATGTAGAAGAGGATATGAAGTTTTCACAGACCACAATGGAAAAAAACAATATCATGTGGTGTTTAATGAAATTGCCTATTTTTTTGTGGTAGTGCCTCCACCCACATTGTAAAAATGCTCCATTTTGGGAGCAGGGGAGAAGGTATATTAATCACACTGGGTTCCTCTCCATCAACAGCCAGATGGTCTGTAATATACAGCATTTAGCTTACAATATGTATGCATGCCACACAGGAAGTACCCACAACTCCCACATCTGCCACACATATGACTTATATTAGCAGTTTGCGGGAGAAGTTTTATCCAGGGCTACCTTAGTAGTGATTGCAGTCGGGGGTAGTCTAATTCATTGATATCCTTTTAATGTCTATTTAAGTGGTACATTTTGAAATATTTTCTGTTTAAAACCTGAGCTTTGGTTGGCTAAGATATAGCTGTAATCAACTGGACGTAAAAGAGTATTTAAGTACCTTTTATCTGCACTTTTTTCAAAAAATACAGCATTTTAATTGATTTATTTGTGTTGCATTGAAAATTAAATGAACTGGAAGTTATGACTGTTTTTTCAATTAGTGTTTGCTAGATTTTATTGCCTGTTAGAATCCTGCATATACAGTAATTGCAGTTGGGGGTAGTCTCGTTCATTGATATCCTGTTAATGCCTATTTAAGTGGTACATTTTGGACTATTTTCTGCTTAAAACCTGAGCTTTGGCCAGCTAAGATCTAACTGTATTCAACTGGACATATAAGACAATTTAAGTGCCTTTTAGCTGCACTTTTTTTCAAATAATACAGCATTTTAATTGATTTATTTGTGTTGCATTGAATATTAACTGAACTGGAAGTTTTGACTCTGTTTTTTCAGTTAGTGTTTGTTAGATTTTATTGCCTGTTAGAATCTTGCATCGACAGTAATTGCCGTCGGGGGTAGTCTCATTCATTGATATCCTATTAATGCCTACTTAAGTGATACATTTTGGAATAGTTTCTGCTTAAAACCTGAGCTTTGGCCAGTTAAGATCCAGCTGTATTCAACTGGATGTATAAAAGAATTTAAGTATCTTTTATCTGCAATTTTTCAAATAATACAGCATTTTAATTGATTTATTTGTGTTGCATTGAATATTAACCAAACTGTAAGTTTTGACTCTTTTTTTTTTCAGTTAGTGTTTGCTAGATTTTATTGCCTGTTAGAATCCTGCATAGACAGTAATTGCAGTCAGTGGTAGTCTCATTCATTGATATCCTATTAATGCCTATTTAAGTGGCGCATTTTAGAATATTTTCTGCTTAAAACCTGAGATTTGGCTGGCTAAGATCTAGTTGTATTCAACTGGATGTATAAGAGAATTTAAGTACCTTTTATCTGCAATTTTTCAAATAATACAGCATTTTAATTGATTTATTTGTGTTGCATTGAATATTAACTGAACTGGAAGTTTTGACTGTTTTTTTCAGTAAGTGTTTGCTAGATTTTATTGCCTGTTAGAATCCTGCATAGACAGTAATTGCAGTTGGGGGTAGTCTTTTTCAATGATATCCTGTTAATGCCTATTTAAGTGGTACATTTTGGAATATTTTCTGCTTAAAACCTGAGCTTTGGCCAGCTAAGATCTAGCTGTATTCAACTGGATGTATAAGAGAATTTAAGAATCTTTTATCTGCACTTTCTTCAAATAATACAGCATTTTAATTGATTTATTTGTGTTGCATTGAATATTAACTGAACTGGAAGTTTTGACTCTGTTTTTTCAGTTAGTGTTTGCTAGATTTTATTGTCTGTTAGAATCCTGCATAGACAGTAATTGCCGTTGGGGGTAGTCTCATTCATTGATATCCTGTTAATGCCTATTTAAGTGGTATATTTTAGAATATTTTCTGCTTAAAACCTGAGCTTTGGCCGGCTAAAATCTAGTTGTATTCAACTGGATGTATAAGATAATTTAAGCTCCTTTTATCTGCACTTTTTTCAAATAATACAGCATTTTAATTAATTTATTTGTGTTGCATTGAATATTAACTGAACTGGAATTTTTGACTCTGTTTTTTCAGTTAGTGTTTGCTGGATTTTATTGTTTTTTAGTATCCTGCATAGACAGTAATTGCAGTCTGGGGTAGTCTCATTCATTGATATTCTGTTAATGCCTATTTAAGTGGTACATTTTGGAATATTTTCTGCTTAAAACCTGAGCTTTGGCCGGCTAAGATTTAGCTGTATTCAACTGGACGTATAAGAGAATTTAAGTACCTTTTATCTTCACTTTTTTTCAAATAATACAGCATTTTAATTGATTTATTTGTGCTGCAATGAATATTAACTGAACTGGAAGTTTTGACTCTGTTTTTTTCAGTTATTGTTTGCTAGATTTTATTGCCTGTTAGAATTCTGCATAGACAGTAATAGCAGTCGGGGGTAGTCTCATTCATTGATATCCTGTTAATGCCTATAGAAGTGGTGTACATTTTGGAATATTTTCTGCTTAAAACCTAAGCTTTGTCCTGCTAAGATCTGGCTGTATTCAACTGGATGTATTAGAGAATTTAAGTACCTTTTATCTGCAATTTTTCAAATAATACAGCATTTTAATTGATTTATTTGTTTTGCATTGAATATTAACTGAACTGGAAGTTTTGACTCTGTTTTTTCAATTAGTGCTTGCTAGATTTTATTGCCTGTTAGAATCCTGCATAGACAGTTATTTCAGTCGGGGGTCGTCTCATTCATTGATATCCTGTTAATGCCTATTTAAGTGGTACATTTTGGAATATTTTCTGATTAAAACCTGAGTTTTGGCCAGCAAAGATCTAACTGTATTCAACTGGACGTATAAGAGAATTTAAGTACCTTTTATCTGCACTTTTTTCAAATAATACAGCATTTATTGATTTATTTGTGTTGCACTGAATATTAACTGAACTGGAAGTTTTGCCTCTGTTTTTTCAGTTAGTGTTTGCTAGATTTTATTGCCTGTTAGAATCCTGCATAGACAGTAATTGCAGTCGGGGGTAGTCTCATTCACTGATATCCTGTTAATGCCTATTTAAGTGGTACATTTTGTAATATTTTCTGCTTAAAACCTGCCAGCTAAGATCTAGCTGTAATCAACTGGATGTAAAAGAGTATTTAAGTACCTTTTTTTCAAAAAATACAGCATTTTAATTGATTTTTTTTGTGTTGCATTGAATATTAAATGAACTGGAAGTTTTGACTGTTTTTTCAGCTAGTGTTTGCTAGATTTTATTGCCTGTAAGAATCCTGCATAGACAGTAATTGCAGTTGGCGGTAGTCTCGTTCATTGATATCCTGTTAATGCCTATTTAAGTGGTACATTTTGGACTATTTTCTGCTTAAAACCCAAGCTTTGGCCAGCTAAGATCTAACTGTATTCAACTGGACATATAAGACAATTTAAGTGCCTTTTAGCTGCACTTTTTTCAAGTAATACAGCATTTTAATTGATTTATTTGTGTTGCATTGAATATTAACTGAACTGGAAGTTTTGACTCTGTTTTTTCAGTTAGTGTTTGCTAGATTTTATTGCCTGTTAGAATCTTACATCGACAGTAATTGCCGTCGGGGGTAGTCTCATTCATTGATATCCTGTTAATGCCTATTTAAGTGGTACATTTTGGAATAGTTTCTGCTTAAAACCTGAGCTTTGGCCAGCTAAGATCTAGCTGTTTTCAACTGGACGTATAAAAGAATTTAAGTATCTTTTATCTGCAATTTTTCAAATAATACAGCATTTTAATTGATTTATTTGTGTTGCATTGAATATTAACTGAACTGTAAGTTTTGTGTCTTTTTTTCAGTTAGTGTTTGCTAGATTTTATTGCCTGTTAGAATCCTGCATAGACAGTAATTGCAGTTGGTGGTAGTCTCATTCATTGATATCCTATTAATGCCTATTTAAGTGGCACATTTTAGAATATTTTCTGCTTAAAACCTGAGCTTTGGCTGGCTAAGATCTAGTTGTATTCAACTGGATGTATAAGAGAATTTAAGTACCTTTTATATGCAATTTTTCAAATAATACAGCATTTTAATTGATTTATTTGTGTTGCATTGAATATTAACTGAACTGGAAGTTTTGACTGTTTTTTCAGTAAGTGTTTGCTAGATTTTATTGCCTGTTAGAATCCTGCATAGACAGTAATTGCAGTTGGGCTAGTCTTTTTCATTGATATCCTGTTAATGCCTATTTAAGTGGTACATTTTGGAATATTTTCTGCTTAAAACCTGAGCTTTGACCAGCTAAGATCTAGCTGTATTCAACTGGATGTATAAGATAATTTAAGAATCTTTTATCTGCACTTTCTTCAAATAATACAGCATTTTAATTGATTTATTTGTCTTGCACTGAATATTAACTGAACTGGAAGTTTTGACTGTTTTTTTCAGTAAGTGTTTGCTAGATTTTATTGCCTGTTGGAATCCTGCATAGACAGTAATTGCAGTCGGGGATAGTCTCATTCATTGATATTCTGTTAATGCCTATTTAAGTGGTAAATTTTGGAATATGTTCTGCTTAAAACGTGAGCTTTGGCTGGCTAAGATGTAGCTGTATTCAGCTGGACATATAAGAGAATTTAAGTACCTTTTATCTTCACTTTTTTCAAATAATACAGCATTTTAATTGATTTATTTGTGTTGCAATGAATATTAACTGAACTGGAAGTTTTGACTCTGTTTTTTCAGTTATTGTTTGCTAGATTTTATTGCCTGTTAGAATCCTGCATAGACAGTAATTGCAGTCAGGGGTAGTCTCATTCATTGATATCCTGTTAATGCCTATTGAAGTGGGGTACATTTTGGAATATTTTCTGCTTAAAACTTGAGCTTTGGCCTGCTAAGATCTAGCTGTATTCAACTGGATGTATTAGAGAATTTAAGTACCTTTTATCTGCAATTTTTCAAATAATACAGCATTTTAATTGATTTATTTGTTTTGCACTGAATATTAATTGAACTGGAAGTTTTTACTCTGTTTTTTTCAGTTAGTGTTTGCTAGATTTTATTGCCTGTTAGAATCCTGCATAGACAGTTATTTCAGTCGGGGGTCGTCTCATTCATTGATATCCTGTTAATGCCTATTTAAGTGGTACATTTTGGAATATTTTCTGATTAAAACCTGAGTGTTGGCCAGCAAAGATCTAGCTGTATTCAACTGGACGTATAAGAGAATTTAAGTACCTTCTATCTGCACTTTTTTCAAATAATACAGCATTTATTGATTTATTTGTGTTGCACTGAATATTAACTGAACTGGAAGTTTTGCCCCTGTTTTTTTCAGTTAGTGTTTGCTAGATTTTATTGCCTTTTAGAATCCTGCATAGACAGTAATTGCAATCGGGGGTAGTCTCATTCATTGATATCCTGTTAATGCCTATTTAAGTGGTACATTTTGGAATATTTTCTGTTGAAAACCTGAGCTTTGGCTGGCTAAGATCTAGCTGTATTCAACTGAACGTATAAGAGAATTTAAGTACCTTTTATCAGCACTTTTTTTCAAATAATACAGCATTTTAATTGATTTATTTGTGTTGCATTGAATATTAACTGAACTGGAAGTTTTGACTCTGTTTTTTCAGTTAGTTCCCCACCCAAGCTTGTTTCCAGCTTTTCTTGTAAGTGGTCTAGACTGTTTGTAGGCTTCTGAGCCCCAAGCCTTTCTGTGTTGGGTGTAAGCCTTCTAGCTTCATTTTTTTTCTTAGAACTAGCCAGTTTTCTAGTTTCAGCACTCAAATCTTTTTCTTTGAACTCAGCACATGTTCAGAACTCATTGTAAACACTAAATAAGCTGCAAATTACTACAGCACTCAACTTTCCTGACTTGTCTAGAGGAAAGCAATTTTTAGTACTTAATAAATAGACACACACATAGAAACACAAAACACAAACCTACATCTGCGGAGGTTCCCAATAAAAACCTGCCCAAGCATCAGGGACCTCCAAAGTAGAAACGCAAGCAAACTCCACCCCCCAACACAACCCAAATGACACATAGCCCACAAACTCAGTGTGCTGCTCAACCACAACCCATGTAGGTGACTCTATAGTCAGGCACACTGATGTTCCACTTACCAGGCTAAACAAGGGGAAAGTTACTGTCAGCAGCCTGTCAGGTGCCAGGATCCGCCACATAATGCACGCACTCAGGTCACTCCACAACAAGTACAAATATGACACTGTCATTGTCCATGTTGGTGTGAATGACCTGAGACGTACCTCCCTGGACAACATGAAAAGAGACATGGAGGAGCTCTCTGATCTTGTAGCCCAGGCAGTTATGACCGTAGCCCTAAATAGCATCCTGCCATCACCCAGAATGATACCACAGTACAAGGACAGAATGATTGACTTCAACAATTGACTAAGCTTCTGGTGTCATTCTAAGGGAATCCAGTATTTGTCTGCCTGGGACGACATGATTGACAGACCACAATGCTTTGCCAGAGATGGCCTGCACCTGTCGCCCTTGGGATTCCGGATACTGGCAAAGGCTTTTGCCATCCCTATAGTGCCTATTTTAGGCAAGGTTCAAATAACAAATTCACCACCATAACAGGTACAAGCAAGCAAAATCTGAGGGTAATGCTGCTCAGTGCTAGAAGTCTAAATCTCAAAATGCACTCATTCGAGACACTCCTTAAAATGGAGAACATTGACATCTGTGCAGTGACAGAGACATGGTTCAAAGCTCCAGAGAGTACCTCTGCATTACCAGGCTATAATTCATGCCACACCTTTCGGCCACCTAACCCGGAATGAAGCACTAAAGGTGGAGGTGTGTCCATATTCATTAGGGATAACCACACCCACAGGCTAGCTGCACAGCATAATGCATCCGAGATTAGCCAAGTGCAACTAACTCTGGGCTAGACTGCAATCCAAATTGTAGCTGGCTACAGACCCCCCCACCATGCCCCAGGATTCCCACTCCTCATTTCTTGATACACTGGAAAGTATTAGGGTACAAACCAACACCCTAATAATGGGTGATTTCAACTACTCCACCATTAACTGGGAAAACTACTCATGTACCAACTCTTTTGCTCAAGTTTTTTTGGAATTCAAAAATTACAATGCATTGGATCAACTTATTCACACCCCCACCAGGGGCAGCAATATCCTAGACCTGGTCATTACCAACATGGGCAACTGGTGTTCCACACCAGAGGTCAATTCCTTGTTGGTCAGATCCGACCACAAGCTAATCACCCTAGACATCCACATCCCTCCCCCACCCCTAGTTAGGGAAACCAGTGTAAAAAACGTCTCCAAAGCCATCTTCACACTTCTTAAGACAGAAGTGGCAAACTTCATGACACCCATGCAGACGGACAATAGAGGTACGACTGCTGAATCCTACACAAATGCACTTTATAAGCACTTACATGAGTGCATGGATCATGCTATCCCTAATGGAACCAAAATGCTATCCTCCAAAAAAAGGAAGCCAATCTGGTGGTCCTCTTCCATAAACAAACTCTACAAAAGAAGAAAGAAACTGTTGCAAAAAAGAGTAAAATCCCATGACTGGAGGAACTCCCTGGTCAACCTCAGTAAGAAGCTGAGATCCCTCATAAAATCCTCCAAATCTAGTTACGGAAACAAAATTGCCACTGACTCTAAAGACAACTACAAAGCATTTTATAGCTATGTCAAGAATCTCAATGGCAACACTCAGATCTGCTCTGAGTTACAGCACAATGGCACCAAATATACAGAACCAACTGATACTGTCAACATCCTGGCAGATAGGTTCAGTGCTAACTTTACCCCCCTCTCACCCTCTAGATGGCCCATCTCTATACCGGAAGAATGCACAGTTCTGGTAATCATGGCTGCACAGGTAAAAAACACACTCTCCAAAGCCAAGAACACAGCATCCATGGGACCTGATAATATCCCAGGGTGCATTCTACATGAACTATAGAATGAACTGGCACCCTACCTAAGTACCATGTTCAATCATAGCCTCACCTTAGGCTTTGTACCCACTGAATGGCGCACTGCGATGGTTATCCCAGTCCACAAAGGGGGAGCCACGATGGACTCTGGGAACTACCACCCCATTAGCCTGATGAGCCTGGAACATATCATCATGGAACTCATAAACAAAGACATTGGTAATCTCCAAACTCTAGACTCTACCCAGTTCAGATTTGTAAAAGGCAGACCATATCTCCTAAACCTGACTGACTTCTTTGAAGCAGTCACTAAAGCCATAGATGAGGGTAAGGTGGTTCACACAGCTTATCTACATCTGGCCAAGGCTTTTGACACCATCCCCCTCTCTGGAATTATAGATAAGCTCACTAAACTAGGTATAAATCCCTATGTCACAACATGGATTGCTAACTGGCTCACGGACAAAACCCACACTGTGAAAGTAGCAGACTCCAAATCCGACTTCAGACCAGTGACAAGTGGTGTACCACAGGGTTCAGTCCTGGGTCCTCTCCTGTTTGGTATCTACTTCTCTGAAGTACAGGCTAACACAGAAGGTCTTTGGCTAACAACGTTTGCAGATGACTGCAAACTAGGAGCCATAATCAAAACTCCTAATGATGTGGACATACTACAAATGGGCCTCACTGAGACAGATGCCTGGTGTCAAAGCCATGGCCTGAAGCTCAATGCCAAAAAGTGTATTGTCATCCCCTTTGGTAAAAACTCAGTACCCATTAACTACCACATAAGTGGTAGTCTACTTAATGCCGAAAGAGTGATAAGAGACTTTGGGACACAGGTGGACAGTAATCTCTCCTTTGATAATCACATCGCCACAGTGGTCAGGAAATCCTTCTATGTGGCTCACCTCATCACAAAAGGTTTTTCATCCAGGAAAAAAAGAGGTCATTGTTCCCCTCTACTCATCACTCATTAGACCCATTATAGAGTACAACTCCCCTTTTGGTATTTACCTCACAAGACCTCTACAACAACTGTAAAGGCCACAGAAATACCTCACAAAGAGGATTACTGGCCTCAAACAGATGCCCTATGCAGACCGTCTCAAAAAACTCCAGTTTTACTCCATCACATATCGCCTACTCAGAGGCGATCTCTGCCTAACATCCAAAGCTATGTCAAACCCAGAGCTGTTGGACATGCTCCACTTAAAGAAATCCCAATCCCTCTGAGGTACACGCTCTAGGGACCTAAACCTTGTCACCACAATAAACAGAACATGCTGGAGGGATAGATTCCTGTCCCAGAGATAGATTCCTGTCTCTGGAACAGACTACCTATCTATGTCAAACAGAGCTCCTCATTAGCACTCTTCAAGAAAAATCTTGATGACTGGATGAGAAAGAGGAAATTCACCCCAGGGATCACTTCTGTGGCTCTGCTCGACAGGGGCACAGGAAAATAATTTTCTTGGATGGTGAAAGCCAGGGTACCTTTTTGGCTAGGCTTATATAGGCCCTAGGGCTAATAGCCTAGTACCTACCTATGAACCTATGAACCTAAGCCAGATATGCCCTGGAGCCATCGTTAATAACATGTATCAGAAATCCCCAGACACTGGCAGAGAATGGCTTCAACTATGCCTTGTAACAAGCCCAGGTCACTTCTGAACATGTTTTGGACCTGTTTTATCTGGAGGTGTTCTGCGGTATAACCCTGCCACATGAAAAAAAAAAAGGTATTCTCAGAATGTGCTGTGCTGTGGAGCATATTATCATTGTATACAAATACTTGTAACAGGGAAGAAACATTCAGGAGAAATAATTGCCAGACTCAGTAGTTGAGGAGAAGCCTGATGATGAGCCTATGCAAAAGCCAGTTGTAGGGTGGCCTACACCAGGCAGAGATGGGTGCAGGATGCTGTAACACTGGCTAAGAGGCAGTGAATGTTTATAACTATAAGCTTGGATTAAGTCATTACACAGAAAAGAAAACGTGATTTATGGAAATCTTCACCCAGGGTATGCTTCTCCATGCACAGACTGGCACAATGTGCATCTGGCATAGGATGAGGATACCTCTACTTAGCTTACCATGCTCTTAGGAATCCATTTTTGTTGACCTTTCTCTTGGCAAATCAAATTGTATGCCCAAAACTATAACCAGATATTTCAACCTTTATCGAAATAAATAAAACTACATGGAGAGATCGGTTCACCCAGCATCTCCCCTTGCTTTGGAACAAACTTTCTCAGCATGTCAAGTAATGTGATTCTTTGTCATCCTCCAAACATAGCTTGGACAGTTATAAGGGTGACCGTAAATTTTATGTCCTTACTTAAGGTGGTAAAGCCTGAGGAAAGGTGTTAGTAAGGTACACATGACCTCTGGTCAAACTTGCTTTGCATATCCTTCAGTCCAGCGATCCTATTAGCCAATATTAATCACATCACTTCCTGGCCTATACTAACCCTGTTACATACAATCTATAGGATGCTTGTGGGGTAGTGGTATCTAACCTTGATGTATTGATCTTGGCAATAGAACACATAGATTACATAGCTTTGGACAGTTTTGGTGTCTACCTTTGGTTTTGGCTATCCCACAAAAAGAGGACAGTGATCCAGTGATGTAATTTGAAGCCTGCACTTGACATCCATGGGTTCTGGCTTTCTACAATAGTCCACTACTGATTGCCATAAATGTTAAGACTGACACTGGCCAACCTTCCCTTGGCCATGGCTTTGACAGCATACAGATTTACCCATGGATTGTTATTCTGAGCACAACATCAGCCACATACAGTAAAATCACTTACTTACAGGACCCTGATCAGGGCACAGGACATCAATGACACAGCAAGTACGTACTGAAGGAAAATGACAAGTTGTGCTTCTGCTGCAGAGTGTGTTATGCTGCTACATGGAAATATATATGTATATATATATATATATATATATATATATATATATATATATATATATATATATATATGTGTGTCAAGACTGTAGGTGTGCTGCCACAGAATTGTCACCGATTATAGTTTGGGTAGTAGGAATATGTCTGCAAGTGTTACTTCACTGAGCATCAGACACACAAAGCACAAAGGCATGAACAATAATACAACTCTCTACACCACTGATTTCCTGTTGTATTCCCTCATGCAGGTGTATCTAGCAGCAATATATGCACAAATCAGTACTTTTCTCCCAACACCTGCCCACCGCAATGTTACATAAACTGTTGGTGCAGCCTAAATGGGGCGACAAGCCCAGGAGTAGAAGTAGTAGCTTTTATATGGCCCTCCTCTATGATTTTAGTAAAACAACGGCTAAAGCCCACAAGTGCTCACTCATAATCATACATGCTTTGGATTGTATTATACTGCTGCTCGGGAACTTGTTCCCTACATTGTCAAGGTAGGCCCTTTCCCCTGATGAGTGGAACCCCTTCACAATACTCTGTATGAGTGCTCCTGTAATCTACAACACCAACAAATATTGCACATTACTATAATAGTATTGCAGTTTGTAAGGAAAGCATTTTTTGGAGGGGGGATAGCAGGTAATGACGCAACTTGAGGTGTAAACTTACCTTCACAAAAAATAACTAAAAGTAAAATAATTCTTTCTCGTTTGAAATAAGCTTTGAAAATTGCTGGACTGCAATTTTCCATAGTACAACAAGCCCCATGGTGGCCACATGTAGTTTTATCATGTAAAAATGAAACTTCTAAAGATTCAGTTATGCTAATAAAACAGTATCTAACAAATGTTCCTGAATAACATTTTTTACTTATCAAGTCTGTTTGCCAAGCCACACTCAGAGGATCTCTCACTGTTGTGCACCCGCATGAGCAATACAAGGTACACTATGCATGTGTAGATGGGTCAATGACCCCTACAGGAACGGGAGGAAAGAAGTCTGCTCATACCTCACTCTCCAGATTTTCACAGAATGTCCAGATTTTTTACTCAAATGTTTGGTCTTCTCCTCATAAAAAGTGTTTTTTCTGGAAAAATCAGTGAGGATTGAATTCACTAAATAATGACAGACTATTGAGTTTCAGGCTTCATATCCTTCAGAAAACGTATGGTAACACGACAACTTTTATTCTAGCCACTTTTTAAGTTTATAAAAGCAATACTTCAAATGTTTCCCTATTTTGCTGGACCTTTGTCCTCCCATTATTTTTGGCTTTATCCAGATTTCTTGTACTAAATGGTTGAGAAGTATAAGTCTGCTTTTCTATCTAGTGGAGGCACTAAAGTGCAAAAGTGCTATAACAGTTAAGCAACACTCACCTACTACTCACATTACATGCAAGTGTTCACACCCTAAAACCAGCATGTCATGCGAACAATGTGTGCATTAGGCAATGGTGGCAACATGACATATTATTCTAACGAGTTGTCCATTGGTGCATATAATATGCTGAAATATTGAACAAACATGACTGTGAGAGGGATCCCATTGTTATCTGGAAAGTGACTTGGTGAGTGGTAATGACTTCCAAAAGCACTGAGTTTGGCAAGGCTCCCTGGTGGTGTAGCAAAGAGAGCAACATCTTCTTGTATTAGCTGCATAGGCACCACCAGGCGCACCTGATTAGGGACCCAGTATAAAGTGGATTTATTTATTTATTTATTTATACTTTGTTGAGCAGATTAGTCCCAATAGGCCTGTTGCATCCTTTCAGGGGAAACTAAGGTGGTATTCATAATGACATACCTCTCAACGTTTTAGCACAAGAAATCCACACAAAGCTTAAAAATAAATGGGAGACAAAGGCTCAAAAATATGGATAGATTCTAAATATTGCTATTATAAACTTAAATAAAGTTGCTAGGTTAACAGGATTTTTGTTCGCATTCATTTTTTTTGCATGATATGAAGTCTGAGACTCAATTGTGCATCATTATTTAGTGACATCAATCCTTAGTGATTTGCCAGAAAATCACAAATGTTATTAGGAACAGACTAATGATATGAGGTAATGCTTTGGATATTCTGCGAAAATCTAGACAATTGAGAGATATGCATAGTAACTTAGGGGATATTTTGTCATGGCACAGGGGAACGTCCCATAAAGCATTGGTTGTAGGTAAAAGGGTGGAGATGGAAGATGGTCACAGGATTCTAATATTTTGTTTTGTTTTCCTTTATTTCTATGCTGATGATTTTTCCTTCTGATCTTCTTCTTCTTCTTCTTCTTCTTCTTTTTCTTTTTTTCTTTCGGGGGGCCGGATCTGGCATTGAAATGGCAGTGGGAGTTGTCAGTGTTGCTTTACGGTGCATTGCAGCCCCGCCCACTCACATCCACAGAAGGCCACACCACATGCACACCTAGGTCCAATCCACCTGCAGCAATCCACCTTGGGATGGGATGGGGGCGGGACCCCGGAGGAAACCCACGCCACCACACAGAGGGACATGCAGAGATCGAGACAAGGCACCCCAGCCGAGGATCGAACCGGAGAACCTCTTGCTGTGAGGCGGCAATGCTAACCACTGCACCACCGTGGCCGCCCAATGATTTTTCCTTCTGATAAGATGCAATATTTGTTTTTATTGATTTTTATTTTGATAATAAAATATCCCCAGTCTTTTCGGTAAGTGCCATGGAATCTTTAGCATCCGGCTAATTTACAACCAACTCATGTAGACAGGACCTTTGTTCAGTTTCTCATCTGTAGATGGCATAATCAGGAAGATAGCACTCTCCTTATGCTGCAGTACAGTGTCACTGTTGGAAAACTAATCCAAGAACCTGTTAAGGAAATAGCACCCAGAATTTTCTCATCTTCTTGCTACTAGTTGAGCTACCGCCACAGTCCTGTCTGGGTGGTGTCTGATGCCACTTGAATACCCCACTCTGGTGATCAGTACACACGCCACCAATATGAAGAAAAGGACAGCAAAAAGGCACCCAAGTTGCACTGTTAGTAGTAAATTACATGACTGCTTATTTGATGGTTTTCGTACAGTTTAAATACAGAGATTTTGAACATACAACTTAATGATTTCTTTTTTCCTGACTTGGAAGGCTATTATGAAGTATAGCCATCTGTACTGGAGGTGAAGGAAGTGGCTTTCTAGGCAAAGTGCTGTGCTTCTTTTAATTCATTAAGTCTTAGTGTTTTCAGTATGCAACTGAATATTTATTTAACAATTGTTTATTAGGAAAGAACAACTGGCACAGAGCCCATTTTCAGCAAAGGCCTGGGGAGAAATGCTCCAGATGCATGTCTTTCGAATGTGGGAGCAAACCAGAGCACCCAGAGGAAACCCACACAAACACAGAGAGGGCATGCAGATTCCACACAGAAGGTACCCCAGCCAAGAATCAAACCAAAGAACCTCTTGCTGTGAGGAGACAACACTAACTACTGCACCACTGTGCCACATCAAAATGTCTGGAATTTCCTGTATTAGAACCCAAGACCATGCGTATGTCAGTCCTACACTTACACTTGTTGCCACAGAAATATTGAATATGTTTGCATTGTGTCAGTGTCTGGCCTTGGATAGGTGATACTGCCCTGCTTAAGTATGAATGTTAGGAAATAGCCATGGCTACGCCTATGACTATGTAACATAGAAATCAGCATGTCAGTTATACATGTTAGGTTTATAACATGTTACTGACAGTATATATACTGTGACAAAGGATTGAAGTATCACCCTGGTACCAATGGGCTTTGTAAGCATAGCAGTACTCTTCTCCACATATCCCAGAGCACAACAGCATATACACATTAGAGACTGCTACTTGTTTCACTACTATTCTGCTACCACATCATAATGCAGGGCCAGCAATACAGTACCTGCAGGCAGTAACTGGCAACAGGCCAAGATATTAATGTTAGTTTTTAAGTATTATGTAGTCATTTGGGTGTATGGGTGGTAAATGCTGTATGTATGTCTGATGCCTATGTATTTTCTGTCTCTCCTCAATCCCTTTATCACTTTCTTTTTTTTTCTGCTTGTTTGTTTTTTTCCTCTCCTGTTATGTTTACTTTTTCTACAGCACCTGCCATGGTTAATTTAGTGGACCAGCCCCAGTCTCCAGGTCCTCAGCCATCCCAGTCATCCCCTTTATCAATTCTACCTGGACCCAGGCCAGCATCCCTGTTGGATGCAGCAGTGGACAGGAAAGATGCCCACCTGCTGTTTCTGGTGGTGTCTCATTGGACAGAAGCACAACTGCTACCTCTAGCTGCACTGCTGGAGGTGAGAAGAATGTCACCTACAGAGAGTTGATGAAGGTCATAAGACAGCTGGTAGATGACCAGCTGAAAGACACACTGGCCACCTAGAAGGGGTATACTTGAGCCTATCAAAGTCACATTTCTCCCTGCCCCTACTGTCACCACCCAGACAAGGCCCAGTAATGAAGGTGGTCAGGGTACCTCTCTCTGCATATTGCACAGGCAGTGCAAAACAGAAGGTCATATCTGGCCCCAGTGGCCTAATAAATAAGGCATTGACCTCCTAAGTCATGGATTGTGGCTTTAAGTCCCATCTGAGGTGACATAATCTTGATGCAAGCATGTTTTTTTAAGATGTCTGTGTTAGTGGTAGTATTAAATACTGTCTTCTCTAGCTTGTGTAACTAGAGAGGTAGGGGTTCAAATTTCACAGCAGTCAACTTGTGTGCATGTGTCTTCCTTCAATTATCAGTCTGGAAACATCTTTATGTTTGTTAAGGTGCAGGGTTTCATTTTTAAATGGAATAATTGGCTAGGTTTAAAATGGTCTATGAGGGTGTTGAACTTAGTAAGAATGTATAATGGTGGGACAAAATATATATTCTTCAAAAGTGCCTCTTAGCTGGAAAGACAAGACTGCTAGAAGTCAGCATTAGGGGAAAACAAATGTGGATGTATTTATGGTCATTGTTGACCAACTCAAGAGGTTAGGTAGAAACCCTTATGTCACCCAGTGGATAGCCAACTGGTTCATAGACAGGGCCCAGAAAGTTAGAATTGGGAAGTACTCCTCTACAATGATCCCAGCCACAAGCAGAGTCCCTCAGGGACTGGTCCTAGGACTGTTCCTTTTTGGCATTTACTTCTCTGAAGGCAAGGCCAATGTCAATGACCTCTGGCTGACTAAA